>NC_056740.1:488987076-489097076 GCF_019279795.1 Protopterus annectens | reverse complement strand
ATTCGCCCTGTGGGCTCACTTTGCTCCCCTACCCTGCCCCCAATACTCACCCTCCCCCAGTGCTCCTACATTTAATCCTCTATAGCCACACCCACATCAAATTTGCTCCAATAAAGCTACTCATGTCATTAACACCCCAACCCCCATTATCTCAACACACCTTCTGTTACCCCTCCTCTCATCCCTCCTTGTTACAACACCCTACTTTTTGACAACTCTCCTAACCTGTTCACAAAACTCTACCACCCATTTTTTCTCCCACTTCTCAAACTGATATAATACCTACTTCAACTATCCCATACCAATTACAAGTATTTTTCTTACCCTCTCTCTTACCTCTTCTAATCACTGCCTATCTCTTAACCTCCTATGAACAACCACTATACTCTACTCTTCTCTTCCCGTCCAAATACACTTCCACACCACCATTAACTATCAGTCCAAACCTTCTTAACTTTACATCCAAACCCAGCTGCCTACTAGTCAAATATCATAGACTAGCTCACATTAAGTATACTAACCGAAATGCTAAAAAATTAATAGACTATTATTGTAAGCCTCTCAACCTTAAACACACAACATTCCTCCACTCCCTACTAGATGGGGACATTCACCCTAACCCTGGCCCAAACTATAACCTTAACACTCCAAATGGCAACCCAAATAAAACTAGTATGCTAACACCTATCAAACCTTCTAACTTACTCTCTATAGCTCACCTCAGTATACGCAGCATTTGCAATAAAATTACTCAACTTCATGCCCTTTTAGATGTCCACCTATTTGACATCTTATACCTATCTGAAACTTGGCTAAAACCTAGTGTTAAGGACAGTGAAGTCACCCCACCAGGCTACAATATCATTAGACTAGACTGCACAGCCAAAAAGGGAGGAGGGGTAGCAATCCTCTATAAAGCAGAGCTACAAGTTAGCACTGTAAATCTTAGCATGCCTTCAGACAATAGTGCTGAAATACTTATCACTAAATTTCAAATCAACACATATAAGGCTATAAATATTATCTCATATATACCTTCCTCCAGGAAATAATATCAGTACACTCGAAAATATCCTTAACTGGCTTTCCATAAATTTCCCACAAGAAACCATAGTCCTAGGAGACTTTAATATAGACTGGAAGACCTGTAGTACTACACACCCAACCACCCATATCAACCTTTATGGCTTTTCACAAACTATTAACTCATCTACCAGAACTAATAGACCCAACAACAAAGAAAGTACCTTGGACTGGATACTTACTAATAGTCCCCATCAAGCATACAAAGCAGGAATCATCCCAGATGACCTAAGTGACCATTCACTAACCTATATTATCAGACATAAAACCAACATAACTTTCCCTTTCTCATACAGAACACTACGAACCAAAAAGCAATTTAACCAGGAACTTTTCCAAACTGAACTCAAACAATGTAATTGGTCACCATTAAAAACTCTCCCAATCAATGAAGCAGTAGATTACTTCAATTCTACATTCCTAACCATCCTGGTCCATCACGCCCCATCACGCTCTGTTAGAAATAAAACTAAACCAGCCCCTTGGCTCACTAATAATACTAGGCAAAAAATCCTTCTTAGAAACAAATCCTGGGCAAAATGGCGTTCTACTAAAAGTCCTTCAGATCACCATATCTTTAGACAACATAGAAATAATACAAAAAAGCCATCCTGTTAGACAAAAAGAACTTTTACTTTCAAATACAGCAAACCTACCACAAGAATCCACAAAAGTTTTGGACTAGCATTAACAAACTTCTATACCCAGGCCAATCAATCACTCCCAACCCACTTGGCTCTAACCCTGACAATCCCTCTCAAACTCTAATGCCTTCAATTCTTTCTTCACAGACACTATCCAAAATCTTGCTAGCCATCTATCTCCTGATACCTCAAATCTGCCTACTTCTACCACTAACCCACCCCCACCATTTCATCTGAAACCAGTGCCTACTTCCTTCATTTTCTCCCTTCTCCAAAGATTAAAACCTACCACCCCCTCAGCAGACCAACTCCCAGCAGAATTCCTACAAAATGGAGCTAAAGTCATTGCTTACCCCATTTCCATTCTGATTAACAGAACCTTATGGTTCTGTTAATCAGAATGGAAATGGGGTAAGCAATGACTTTAGCTCCATTTTGTAGGAATTCTGCTGGGAGTTAATCTATTATCTAATTTATGTATAAAAAGGTTAGTTTTTAGTCAGAGGTTATCTGAAGAAGTCACTGTAGTAGGACGAAAACGCAGTTGTATTTAAGGCGTTAATGTTTATTTGTTTGACGTGACCTTTGTGGATTATTTAATAAACTATCAACTTCATCCAGGTTGTCTCCAGCAGTCGGTGGCACTTTATTCATTTATTGGTTTTTCGTGAAGGAACTATCCCATCCATCTGGAAAATTTCCCATATTATCCCACTACATAAAGGGGGACACTCCAACGACTATTCTAACTTTCGTCCTATAGCTCTACTATCTCCTCTTGCAAAAATAATGGAAAAATGCATCCATAAGCAACTACTAAACCACCTTCTCCATAACAACTTACTTGCCAACTGTCAAACGTGGATTCAGACCTTTCCATAGTACTACCACTGCCCTTCTATCCTTCACAGACAGCATCAATAAAAACTGTAACAATAATATTCTTTCCTCTGCAGTCTTCATTGATTTATCTAAAGCCTTTGATATGGTTAATCACCAACTCCTCCTACACATACTGAAATCCTTTTCACTTAATCCCCTAGCCATAAATTGGTTCAAATCTTACCTTGAAAACCAGCAACAGGCTGTACTCTGGCAAAATAAACTCTCAAATAACCTTCCTATTTCCCGCGGTGTTCCGCAGGGCTCCATTTTAGGCCCACTCCTATTTTCCATTTATATTAATGACCTTCAGTCAGCAATCCCACACACCACCTGCATTCAATATGCAGATAACTCTACTATTATCTGTACAGCCACCTCTCAAACTGAACTTAAATCTCTTACCCAAAAGTCTTTCAACACTGTAGAACAATGGTTCTCAAACCGCTGCCTCCTCCTTAACCCCCAAAAACTAAACTGTTACTCTTCACACCAACCTGAAACTCCACCCCTATTCATCTCACACTCACATCTAATGATGGTACTGTTATTTCTCCCGACACAACCACTAAACTCTTAGGAATAACAATAGACAACAACCTCAACTTTGATATTCATATAAACAGCACAATAAAATCAATGAACAAAAAACTGGGATCCCTTTACAGAATCAAGCCCTTTCTTACACCAGTGGCTAGGACCACTATAGCCAGAACCCACTTAATCTCAACTCTACTCTATGCTTCCCCTATATACACTAACCTTTCAAAAAATAACCTCAACAAACTGGTAACATCCTATAATAATATTGCTAGATTTGCTACAGGCTCTCCCTTCAGAACTCATCACTGTCTGAACCTAAAACAACTAGACTGGATAGAATTTCTTAACCCATCTTCAATTTCTCCAGCTTACCATTGTCCACAAGACCCTGCATCAACCCACCAACACTCCAATACTCTCTACCATCCTTACACCTTACAAAAATCTCAAAAACTTACGCTCCTCAAACAAACTGCTGATCAACACTTCAAGATCCAATAACTCATCAGGCGACTCCCTGTACTCTAACTCTGTAGGAAAGTGATGGAATTTACTACCCACTGAACATACAACTCAAATTTCTCTTTCACTCTTTAAAAAGAATCAAAAGCTATTTCTTAAGACACACTGGCTATGCACCTGTACTAACCCTGACTAACTTTTTTCCTTTTAAACTAATAATTACTCTGAAACTTTTACCCTAGACCAGCAAACTACCATATTATTGCAAATAAAATTTATGTATAGAAAAGGGTTTTAAAGGAACCTAGTTATTCATTTTTTTAATTAATGCATTCATGTGATTGGTTAATCTATTATCTAATTTATGTATAAAAAGGTTAGTTTTTAGTCAGAGGTTATCTGAAGAAGTCACTGTAGTAGGACGAAAACGCAGTTGTATTTAAGGCGTTAATGTTTATTTGTTTGACGTGACCTTTGTGGATTATTTAATAAACTATCAACTTCATCCAGGTTGTCTCCAGCAGTCGGTGGCACTTTATTCATTTTTTGGTTTTTCGTTGTGCCTTGGTCCTTTGTGTTTTTTTCTTATGTATATACTGCATATTGACCATCTATTGTACATTACCCATTGATGCTTACTGCTAATGTTATCCTCACGGATTATTGTATTTTTATATATATATATATATATATATATATATATATATATATAAATGTTTATGTTTTTGTTACAATTGTATTTTTTAGTTTGATCTGTTATGACTTTTATATTTCCTTTTGTATGTTTTTCTTGGAGCTTTTCTCCCCGGGCCTCTACTGAAAATGGACATGTATCCAACTAGACTAGCCCGGTCACAAATGTAAAATAAATAAATAAATAAATAAAATAAATGTATATATATATATATATATATATATATATATATATATATATATATATATAGATATATATATATGTTTATATATATATATATATATACATATAAATATATGAATACATTTTCCTGATTGTTGAATGACTGTGCTGAATGATATATTTGAGAAAACATCAAACATATGTACAGCTCAGATGGCTTAGTCATAAGTTGCTGTGGCTATGGTGTGTAGGGTCCTGTCTTCAAAACTTGTAAGGGCTGATTGTTTTGTTGCTTGGTAGAACAAGGGCTGTTAGATACAGAGTGATTAAGGTACTTTTAAGCAGTTGTAAGCAGGTTTGTGTGGGTTTGTGCAGTGGTAAGCAATGTAAATATACTTACAGACAGCCTTAAAAGTGCTTAATCTGTGTAGGCATTGCTTAGCGTCATGCAAACGGGCTTAATCCTGCTTACTACTGCCTAAAAGTGCTTACTCCCACTTACTCCGATGCTAATTTCTTTAAAAGAAAAGAAAAAAGGGGTGATAGGAAAGTGGTGAAAAAGGGGGCATGCAGAGGGAAAGACAATAGGGAAAGTAGCTAGGGATGTGCAGGACGGGTGTAAGGAAGGTCCATAGCTGTCCATTTATTCTACATCAACAGCTGTACATATATACTGGATTTGGAGGTAGATATGGACAGTCAAATCCCTGAGGGAGGGGTGAGGACAATAATAATGTGTTGTGAAGTCTATTTGACCAGATTACATGTGTCCAGTAGACACGTGTATGAAATGGACAGCTATGTATGGGGCAATTTTTTGTTTTGGCAACAGATTGCCCCTTTTTTTTGTTTTTAGGTGAGAGTGGGATGTTGGCAAAGGGTAGTAGGTGTATTTGGGGAGGCAGATTGGGTAGGAAGACAGACAAGACAGACAAGACAGCATACAGGGGCAGTATAAGACATGTGGGGGGGTAAACACCTTGGACGGGGAGAGGTATTTGGAAAGCGGAAGCCCATGAGCCCCCAAATGTAAACAGTTGGACTTAGGTCCCCACATATAGGCCGTCACCACTGCATCTTCACGGCCCTAAAGGTGGCTGTGCTGGGGGCTGAACAGGAGGGGCAGGTTAACCCTCTAATTGCACCACACAGCACTCATGCTGGCATAGCAGATCTCCAAACTCCTTTCAGAGCTCGCTACGCACTAAACCCCGGATCTGTCTTTGGGTGACAGCAACCTGTATACGCCCACTCCCAGGGGGGGATGAGCCCCATCCCCTGAGGCAGTTCCTCCAGAAGATGGTGCAGGACCAGCAGATGAGGAGGTCCCAAGGTGGGTCCCAGACATGTTGGAGTCTGGTGCCATGGCCAGATGAGGTGGGAGAGGTGGGCCCGCCTGGACTAGCCTTCCCAAACATGCAATGGTGTTACAGTTTTATAACATATGTGGGTTAGTAATAGTCAATGCATTCCAGGATTAGTTATAACAGCATGCATAGATATTCCCATTAACCCAAAACAACAGATTTGGAACAGTTGCATAGCAAACAGAACACATGCATATATGGAATCACAGTGGCCATTACAATGCATGCAGGTTGCATTGATAGCAATAGGCCACCAATGATAGTATTTCAACATGGAACATTAATAGAAACACATTTCAATATTTGTTGAACAATAGGACATATGTCCCTACAGTAGGTTTGGTGCAAACATACCCATTGATTTGTGTGTTTAGATTATTGTTGTAGATATGGTGCAGGAGAGAGAGAGATGTCAATTAACTTGTATATCCTTGCAGTGCTCACAACTTTAATGATCATTGCTCTAATAATTACTCTACAGGTATTAATACAATACCCTATGGCCTTGGTTTGGCAGTGGTATATTTGTACACAGTGTATACTTCAACTGTCTTATAGCTAAATTCTACTTCTCTTACCTGATAGACCTGTGGAGGGAATGTTTTTTAACACTACTTGACTGTTTTTGCACATATTCACAGATCCCTAGTTAAACTTATGCACATACCTCTCAATCCCTTCATGCACAACATCTAGACAAAGCTTGACAACATGGGCGTACAAATAGCGACACATTTTGAATATTGCTCTTATAAACTTTTAGACAGTTGCTAAAGTGCCAGGATTTGTTTTAATATATATTTTTTGAAGGTTTTGAAGTCTGACACTCAAATCTATGTCATTATTTGGTGACTACAATCCTGAGATCATCCTAGTGATTTGCCAGGAAAAAAGAGGGACAGGCCAAAAATATGAGCCAAATATCTGGACATTCTGGGAAAATCTGTGCAGTTGAGCGGTATGACTATACATACAGCTTACTACCACTCCCAGGATTCGAACTATGGCTGTGTCTGCTAAAAATACAACAATTTCTGTTTCGTCAGAGCGAGCTATTTAAAAACCATTGTCTGTTCATTCAGTGTTTTCTAAGTCTCTCTTGGTTGTACAATCTGACCTTGTAATTGCAACATTCTTATACAGACATTCTTAGACATATTTTTATATAGCACAGTGTGAGAAACAATGGTTGACACAACAGTACTATTCTGATATCAGATCTTGGTGAATGCAACATATGAGACCATGCAACACCAGAGTAAACACAACCAGTTCAGGCTTTAAAACTTTATTGCCAGGCAGTTACAGTTTTCTTACCTGAAAGACATGTGGGGGGAATGTTTGTTAACACTACCTGACTGTTTCTACACATATTTCCAGATTCCTAGTTAACATTATGCACATATCTCTCTATCTCTTCATGCACAAACTCTTGGTTAAAGCTTGACAACATGAGGGTACAAATAGTGTAATATTTTGAATATTGCTCTTATAAACTTAGAGAGTTGCTAGAGTAACAGGATTTGTTTTAATATACACTTTCTGAAGGATTAAAAATCTGAAACTCAAATGTATGTCATTATTTAGTGACTACAATTCTGAGATCATCCCAGTGATTTGCCGGGGAGAAAGAGGAACAGGCCAAAAATATGCGCTAATTATCTGTACATTCTGCGAAAATCTGTACAATTGAGAGGTATGATTATGCATACAGCTTACTACCACTCCCAGGATTTGAACCGTGGCTGTGTGTGCTAAAAATACAACAATTTGTGTTTCATCAGAGTGAGCTATTTTGTAACTGCTGTGTGTTTCTTCAGTGTTTTCTGTCTAAGTCTCTCTTGGTTGTGCAATCAGACCTTGTACTTACAACAGTCTTATACAGACATTCCTAGACATATTTTTTGTGTAGCACATTGCGGGCAACAGTGATTAACACAACATTAGTATACAGAGGCTGCAACACTAAATGCCAAACAATACCAGAGTAAATACAACCAGTCCAGGATTTAGAACTTTATTGCCAGGCAGTTATGGTTTTATTGATTTATCACCTTTATGGGACTATTACTGTCATATTGTCTGGTTTATTCAATACAACCCATACACAGTTTTTATACTGCCAGGTGACTTTATAATACTTTATATTTATTTGGTATGAATACCACAAGCAGGATAGTTACTCACCAGCCTCGTGATGCAGCCTTTGCAACCTAGTAGCATGGGCTTCCTGATTCACAGCCCACTCAGCTGCAGCTGTAAAGGGAATAGAGAAATATGTAGGCATACTTATCCATCACATACACAGGCTGGACTTTGGTAAACAGTTATTGATATGAATACTTGCACACTGCTGGGACATCACCCCTCTGTCTTGCTTCTTAGATGCACTTGTCCAAGAGCTCCCTCTTCCTCTGCTTCAAGTCAGCATAGTGGTGCCAGACCTGCTCACCAGTCCGAGGGATACCAGTGGCACTCGTGAGATCATGGGCGAGATGGTCCCAGGCTTCTGCTTTATATTGGGAGCCCTGTTACTGGCCCTGCAGCAGTCTCTCATCATTGTTATTTACCAGGAGTCCTACCATGACCTTGGACTGCTGTATGCCCCAGAGATGCGCCTGGAAGCACACGCCTTCACCAACACCTACCATACTGCCTACAGTGGGAAGCTGCAATCAGTTATGAGCTGTATTCCCACCTGCAGGGTTTAAATACAGCCAATTTCCTGACCTTTGCCGTGATTGGACGGTTTTGAATATGCTGAGCTAAGTTAAGCTATGGGTAAACCTGCTTAGCTAAGGTTGGCAGTGCTTAAAGGAGCAGGTTCAGCATTGCTTACCAATGGGAAAATCCACTTAACTGGGCTACTCATTGCTTAGCAGTCATATTTACACAATGCTTACACCTGGTAAGCAGAGCTGTACAATGCTTAGCATTGCTTATTTTTTATTTTATAGACTATCTGCTGTATGGGATTGATTCATCATTCATTATGTATTATAAATTTGTTTACTGTACCTGATATCCCCCAATGTGCTTTCATTGCATTTATTCATGTGTAACTATACTGTATGGGGCACTTGTGTTTATATGAAGGTTTCACAACTTTATTAAACTAACAACTCACATCTGGACCTACTGCAGTACTCTGGTTAACAAATATATGTTATTTAATAGCTAATTATATAAAAGAATGTTTATGTACTGGTTTCACATATAAAATGCAAATTGGTTATAGTGGGGAATCAAACTGGGAATGGCTGTTTGCAAAATGTACTCTCTAACCACTGCACTATTGCAGTGCTGCTTATGTTGAATGTCTCTTGCTATTTAACTTCTTGTGCTGTTTAAGCTGGACTAAGCATAGCTAAGCAATGGGCACACCCACACCGCTACACTTAAACTTTATTGCATGTATAAAAAATGTTTCTGTTGTGTTTTTTATTTGTACCCTTCAAGATATCCATGCTAATGCTGAACCTGTTATTCTATCAACTTTCTGCTTTGTGGAACAATTGTCCCTTATGGTTTTGTCCACATTCCTTACTCTGATGGGTTGGGAGGTGTGCTCTATGTGCTTATGCTAACTGTGTTATTCTATCAACTTTTGCCTTGGTAGGGATGATTGTCCTTTATGGCTTTGACCAGATTTCTTATCCTGATGGGTTGGGGGTGTTACGAGCATTCTCACTCATTTTAAATTGCCAAACAGCAATTCTGGTGTGCAGGGGGCATGTGTATTGTGAGTGCACTGCTCTCAGACACACCCCCTGCACTCGTACACAGAACCGTGTCTGTTTTGCAGCACAGCAGCACGCCTTCATGAATATGCATGGTGCGCTGCCGTGCTGCATGGGAACGGTCTCTTCCATGCAGGAATAAGCTATTCCTGCACGGCAGTTTACTGAATCCCAGGGATTATTAAGAAAAACTGGAACACCTTTAGGGTTAACATGGATGTCAAGAGAGTGGTAGGGGACGAACCATTATTTCTCAACAAGGCAGGTAGTAGCATAAAAAAAACTTGTGGAAAACAAAGTGGATGTAAGGAGTCATTCTGGTATTGGTACAAAACCTTGTAGTAATTGTAGTCAGTGCCCCTATATTATCAAAGATTTAGAGATTACCCTGGCAAACAATATGCAAAGTAAAATTATGTTTAAGAAAGGGAACTGTCTCACCACCAAGATAGTTTACTTGACTAATTGTGAGACATTGGATTTTATGTTGGAAAAAATGAACTAGCTCTGAAAAATATAATATATGAGCTTACCTATGAGATTAAAAATAAGAAGGAAAACAATGTTCTGTACAGGAATTCCCTTGTATGTAAGGATTTTGTCAGATTTAGATTTGGTACACTTGAGTCTATTAACATTGACCCCAGAGGAGGAGACTGGAAAATCCTTTTGTACAAAAAAGAACTGCAATGGCAGCTGAGATTAGCTGCAAATATCCCCCAGGGTTGAATGATTTTATTTCAATAATTCCAGTTTTAAAAGAGAAAGCTAACAGACTGTAAAGTGCTTGTTTCATTCCAATGGCATGTATATAATGTGATAAAAGAATAATTTTAATGTTTAGAAGCTACTGGTATGTGATAATTACTAAAGATGTTATATTCATGTTCTAAAGGATCTTGTTTTTTATTTCTTACTGGTTGCTAGATTTTGCACAAGGAAACAAGTGATTTTATTTTTATTTATTTATTTAAATTTGTTGACCGGGAGTGTCCGACTGGACGTAGGTCCATTTTCAGTGGAGGCCCGGGGATAAAAGCTCCACAGTTAAAATAAACAGACAGTAGTTACATTGGATTACATAGCAATTAACAATTTAACATAGCAATTACTTACAACATATTTACAGATGAAGAACATAGTACATCAGTAGACAACTACAATCTTTATCTGTGAAGTACATAACAGACATTAACAAATGTTACAATGAGAAGTTCCTGCTGTATAATAAGTACTAGGCTTATGAGCATCTGAGCTTGCTATAATTAAGGTAGTTAGTGGAGTGGAAAGAAAGGTAGTGGTTGGATGGGGTGGGTGATATTAGAGTGGGAGTTGCAAGGGCATAGCCACCATGTTTTTAGGTGCGCTTTTAGTAAAGTTTTGAAGCGGGTGCACGATGGTATGGCGGTAATTGTGGGTGGAAGGGAGTTCCATAATTTGGCAATGGTGCAAGTGAATAGTGCTTCACCAGCAGAGTTATTGGCTTTAGTGATCTGCAAGTGATTTTTGTTGCTGGATCTTAGTGGTCTGGTGGTGCGATGGGGTTGGAGTAGATTCTGGCGGGATGGGACATTTAGTGGATGGTTTACTAGTTTGTGGGTGAGTGAGAGTTGATACCACTGAAGGAGGTGAGGGAGTTCAAGTCAGCCCAGTTCAGCAAGTGAGAGAAAGTGGTGACTACGGTAGGATGCCCCTGTGGCGAATTTGGCGATTTTGTTGAAGCAGGTCTCTAGCTTGTTTAGATCACATTGCCTTAGGTTAGTATATATTGGAGAGGCATAAAGTAGGGTGGAGTGGGAATTTCCTATTGAAATCTTTGCTGCTTTGGTGAGAAATTTCTTATTTCTGTATAACGCTCCTAGTTTTTTGTGGACTTTTGTTATGGTCATGGATATGGGAATGTCAAATTTTAGTTTATTGTCTATTTCCACTCCTAGCAATTTGGTGTGTTCAGTTGGGTATATAGTGGTGTTGTCTTTTGCTGTGATGTTAAAGTGAGAGTTATTTTGAGTATGTTTGGTGGGTTGGAAGAGGAGTAGTTTAGTTTTGTTTGGGTTGAGTATTAATTGGGCATCGGATAACCAAGTTTCAACAGAGGAAAAGGCTTCCTGTGTGACTCTTTGCAGTTTTGGTAGGGACTGGGCTGAGCAGATGATGGTTGAGTCATCTGCATATTGTATAAGTGTGCCATGTTTGGTGGCAGAGGCTAGATTATTGGTGTAAACAGAGAAGAGTAGGGGTCCAAGGATGGATTCTTGGGGAACCCCTATGGAGACAGGTAGTTGGGGAGATATGTCATTCTGCCATACAACGTATTGTTGGCGGTCAGACAGGTAACTCTGAAATCAGTTGGTGACTGATTGTGAGAAGGATAAGTTATTGAGGACAGAGATAAGTTGTTTGTGTGGGACCATATCAAATGCTTTAGATAGGTCTAGGAAAGTAGCAGAGGAGAGAGAGCCATTGTTTTTATGCTGAAGGATAGTGTTAGTAAAGGAGATTAAGGCAGTGGTGGTGCTATGGTTTGGTCGGAAACCATGCTGAGTACTGGAAAGGAGGTTGTTAGTAAGGAGGTAGTCTGAGACCTGAGAGTGTATGCATCTCTCTAGTATTTTGGAGAGTGGAGAGAGAATAGCTACGGGGCGGTAATTGGTTAGTTCTGTGGAGGTTCCGCCTTTGTGGAGGGGAATTATATGTGATACTTTCCACAGTGTGGGAACGTAACTTTCTGACAGAGATCGGTTAATCAAGATGGATACTGGGTAGGCTAGAGCATCAGCTGTGATTTGTAGGTATTCGCTTGGGAGGTTGTCAGCTGCTAATTTGGTGGGTTTAAATTTAGTTAAGAGTTTTTTATGTTGGAGGTAGGTACAGGAGAAAAAGAGAAGGCAGTGGGGAGATTACAAGTTGAAGGTGTGGGTTGGAGGGGAGGGGGGGTTGTGTTGTTTAGCTAGTGATAGTATGATTTGGGTGAAGTGTGTGTTGAATGAGGTAGCAATATTTTTTGAGGAGTGATAGATATTAGGAGGAGGGATACTGACTTTACCTGAGTGGAGGATGGAGTTTATGGAGGACCAGAATTGTTTGGGGCTGTGTTGTGAGGAGTCTAGGGCAGACTGGTAGTATTGGAATTTGTCCTGTTTTATTAGCTTTTTGACTCTATTGAGTAGTTCTAGGAATTTCTGTCTAGTTGAGGGGGTTTTAGTTTTGCGCCAATGCTCCTAGTTGAGGGGGTTTTAGTTTTGCGCCAATGCTCCCAGGCTTTATCCCTGTTTTTCATTTCTGACTTAGTGGTTTTCTGTAGCCATGGGGAGGGTTGTGCTTTGGTTCTGGAAAATCTTATGGGGGCATGGTAATTAAGGATGTTCAGGAAGGTAGTATTAAAAAATTCAACTGCGTCATCTAGACTGAGGTACTTTAGAGGATGCCAGATACATTCTTTGAGGGATGAGATGAATGTGAGTGGGTTAAAGTTTAGTTTGTTATGTATTTGATGGTAGATGACAGGTTTAGCTTGGTATAGGTATTTTTTGAGTAGGAATGTTGGGGAGTGATCACCGAGGCTGTCTGATAAGCAGCCTGTTATATATGACTGGGGGCTCTTACTGACTAGTATCCAATCCAGGGTAGTGTGCTTGCTGGAGTTTTCATTTATCCTGGTTGGTGACTGGACTAGTTGGGTGAAGCCATGAAGGTTTACATGATGGGATGGATGGTTGCCAGAACAGGATTGCCAGTCAATATTGAAATCACCTAAAATGATAGTTTCTTGGGGAGATGGTGGGTAGACCAGCTGAGGAGGTTTTCTAGTGGAGGAATGTTTTGGCCAGGTGGGAAGTAGCATCCTGCTTTTGTTTTGGTTTATTTTGAGGTTGGTATATATTATTTCTTCATTGCCTATTTGTGGAGCTTATGATTTTAAGATCTGGATGTTTAGATGCTGTTTAAATATTATAGCTACACCACCTCCTTTCTTGTTTAGCCGGTCTGCTCTTAGTGTGCCGCAACCTGTACGGAGTATTTGCTCACTGGTAATGTGAGGTTTTAGCCAGGTTTCTGTCAGGATGACTATATCTGAGGAGTACAAGTCTATGGTGGCATGGAGTTCATGGACTTAGTTGGATATACTTCTAATATTTAGGCTTAGTAGAAGGAAGTCACTTGGTTTTCTATTGGCTGTAATATGGGAGAAGTTGTGGTTTTTAGTCTGATTATGAGGATTGGGGTTGGAGATGGTAGGGCCAGGGTTGGGGTGGAAGTCTCCACTTAGGGCTAGTTTTGATATGCATGAGGTTATTAGTTTTCTCAGTTTTTGAATGTGTTTGCTTATAAGGGAAACTTTATGATTGTGCTCTGTGGGTAATAGGTATGGTGGGAGGGTTACGATATTAAGTTGTAGGAATGATTTATGTTTGAGTAATATAGTTGGTAGAATATGTGGGGGGTGCATAGGGATGGTTCTTGACCTGGTGGGAGTGGAGCTGAGTGAGGGTGAGACATGACTGGTGGTGTAAGTAGTAGTACAGTGGTAGTGGTTGAGTGGGGGAATGATGGAGCTTTGGTAGGATGTAAATATGCAAGGAGAGTGCATGCAGTGAGCATAGGTAAGGTATGCTTGTACATGTTAGTTGAGGAGGTGTGATAGTAGTGGGAAGATGGAGGAGGTAGTGTTGGGTTAGTGCTGTGGTTGGCTATTGGAAAGATGTTAGGGGTTTGTGAGTGCAATAAAGGTGGGACCACTGGGGGCGTGAGGGAATTGGGGGCAGGGTGGGGAGTGAAGTGGGTAGAGACCCTGTTAGTTGCTCATATGAGGGGGCTGGAAACAATCATTTAACAGAATTAACTGATAAATGAACATATGATAGTGACAAGGGTGGTTGCAGTTTTAAAAATGGTGCCTGCCACAGGTAATATCTATTAACTTTGGGATTGTCTTAAGGTAATAAACAGGGAAGGGGGAGGAGAGAACAAGGGTGTGAGCAGGCAGTTCTTTGTACTGCTGCTAATGAGCCAAAGCAAAGACAAGTTTGTGTTTAAGAAATAATCACAATTGACCAAGGACTGCTCTGAAACTGTAAGTCATTTCTTAACCATTTCACAGGTGGAAAAACAGGATAACCTTGTATCAGTAGGCTAATGTGGTCTCAGTTTAAATTAACAAACACATACATTTGTTAACTTGTTTTTATTGGTGGAACTATTAACCAATCATGATTGTCTGTGGGATGCTTACGTGGTTTGTTTAAAGCTGTTTAAATATTCTGATGTAGTCCTCACTGTACAGGGATGAAAGCGCTCAATAATTTTATATAATAAAGTTGAATCGACTGGTTTCCATGGCTGCATTTTTTTTATTTTTACTCCTTGTTTTCTGGATCCGTGCCACACCTCGTTGTAGATTTTTATTTTGTTTTGTGTTTTCTTTTTGATGTTTGAGTTTTCAGAAACTCAATCATATGGTCTTGACTATATGAATTTTGAGTTTATGAAAACTCGATCATCTGACATAGACCCCCATATATAGCTATAAAACATGCATTGTTATAGTGAGGTGCAATAGTTTTCCAGCCTTACAGGGTAAGATGTCTCCCATGCATAAGGAAAAATATTAAACCACAGGGAACAGTGGTACTTTGTAAGCAGCAGTTTTTGTTTGGCTGAGATTCCTTAAAATTAGGAAAAAGGAACCACAAACAGTTGAGACTTCAAAATAATCAAGCACTTGTAATGTTTTAGATCCCTATACCTCTTTTTTGAAAAAAAAATTAAACAGATGAGCACTTTCACCTTGTATTGGGCTTCATCAGATATAATTCCAATTTGCATGTCATGCAGTATTTGTGTGCTTTAACACATAGTTCATTTTTAATTCACTCAAGTTGGGAGCATAAATATAAACCATAGGCTGTATGGTCAAGCTACTGTAGGAGAGGTCTCATCTTTCATTTATGTAGCTACTCTTACTGGTGGCTAATAAATTGCAGCGTATATGCTGTGTTCCTGTCCAATGTTGCTAGTGCTTAATGGATGCAAACTTTATGTAACTCTAGTTACTAAATATCTGCATCCCGTACTACTTCATCTTATCTCTGATATGATAAGTTTGTGTTATTTGCAACACTTAAAATGAACAACAACTACTAATATGCGACAAACAGATAATTATAATCCTTAAATATTATAGTGTTGTGATAATAAACAGCTAGTCAGGAACATGCAGGAAACTATCTAGGTGACCTAGTAACTGGGAGCACCTACCTTGTATCTCTTATGTTAAGCAACACACCACTCTTTCCTTGAAAAATAAATACAACCATCTAGGGATACATCAATTACATTTGCATGCCAAGAGACATGAAAATGTTCTCCTTTTGCTAGTACTAAGATGTCTGTCTCTTCCAAACCCTGTTATTCTAAGACAGTGAATTTGACAGGGTCAAATGAGCAAAGCTTCGACACACTTAATTCAGCATGCTCTATTGAATGACAGTAAATATCACAAAAATTTGTTAAAATAAGTAGGTAGCAACATGTCATACATCCTCATTAATGTTTTAAAGACAACTGTTTCCAGTCACATGAAAGCCATGTGGAAGTTACCACAGTCTTATTCCCTGTCATGTAAGTGTAGTTCACACCATGGAAATCAGTGACCCTGCAGTAAGTGTTTTATTGCACCAGTTCCTGTTGCATAAAGCCTTTGTTGACCTGCATAGGGAAAGTGGAAAAATTGTACAGACTGTCTAATCTTCCCTAATATGGTTGCTCTGCTTGATGATTTGTGTTCACAGTATATTGATATGCCTATAGATGTAAAAAGTAGAGACTGCTAATACATAGGCTCATAGGTTCATAGGTTGGTACTAGGCTATCGGCCTTAGAGCCTATACAAGCAATTCCCTGGCTATTTCTCCCCACACTATTTACTTTCCTGGACCCCTGTCTAGCAGGGCGACTGACGTGATCCCCGGGGTGAATTTCTTTTCTCCCATCCAATTGTCAGGGTTCCCTTTGAAGAGGGCCAAAGAGGGGCTCTACTTGACATGTATGAGCAGTCTATTCTAGAGTCTGGGGAGTCTCTGGGTCAGGAACCTATCCCTCCAGCTTGTTTTGTTTATTGTGATGACAAGGTTTAGATCCCTGGAGCATCTGGCTCTGAGGGATTGGGAGTTCTTTAATTGTAGCATATCCAATAGCTCTGGGTTGGACATAGCCTTGTATGTTAAGCAGAGATCGCCTCTGAATAGATGATATGCAACAGGCTATAGCTGGAGATTTTTAAGGTGGTCAGCATAGGGCATCTGTTTAGGCCTGTGATTCTTTTAGTG
Organism: Protopterus annectens; assembly: GCF_019279795.1. NCBI lineage: Eukaryota > Metazoa > Chordata > Ceratodontiformes > Protopteridae > Protopterus > Protopterus annectens. The sequence continues at coordinate 489,080,171 of NC_056740.1, read as the reverse complement.
AGGTATATCTGCGGCCTTTCCAGTTGTTGCAGATGTCTTGAGAGGTACATACTAAATGGGGCGTTGTATTCTATAATGGGTCTAATGAGGGATGAGTACAGTGGGACAATGACCTCCTTTTTCCTGGATGAAAAGCCCTTAGAGATGTGGCGTGCCACATAGGAGGATTTCCTGACTGTTGTGATGATATGGTTATCGAAGGTGAGACCACTGTCCACCTGTGTCCCTAAGTCTCTTATCACACTTTCAGTGTTTAGTGTACTGCCACCTAAATGGTAATTCATGGGTACTTGTTGTTTCCTAAAGGGGATACGTATACATTTCTTGGCATTGAGCTTGAGCCTATGGCTCTGGCACCAAGCATCTGTTTCTGTAAGGCCCTTTTGTAGAGTATCCACATTGTTTGGGGATTCAGTAATGGCTCCCAGTTTGCAGTCATCTGTGAACTTTGTTATCCAGAGTCCCTTAGTGTTGGCCTGTACTTTAGAGTAGTAGATGCCAAACAAGAGCGATCCCAGGACTAAACCCTGAGGTCCTCCACTTGTTACTTGTCTGGAGCTGGATTTGGAGTCAGCTACTTTTACAGTCTGTGTTCTGTCAGTAAGTCAGTTGGCAACCCATTGAGTGACATAGGGATTAATGCCAAGCTTAGTAAGTTTATCAATGATTCCAGAGTGGGGGATGGTGTCAAAGGCCTTGGCTTGGTCCAGATATGCTGTGTGGACCGCCTTACCCTCGTCCACGGCTCTGGAGACTGATACAAAGAAGTCAATCAGGTTCAAGTGACAAGATTGGCCCTTCACGAACTCAAACTGGGTGGGGTCAAATGTTTGAAGGTTGCCAATGTCTTTGTTTATAAGTTCCATGATAATACGTTCCATGGCCTTGCAGATCAGGCTTGTCAGACTGATGGGGTGGTAGTTCCCAGGATCCAAGATGGATACCTCCTTGTGGAGTGGGATAACTGTAGCTGTGCAACACTCAGCGGACATGATGCCTGAGGTGAGGGTATGATTAAACATGACACTTATGTGAGGTGACAGTTCATTTTGTAGTTCATGTAGTACACAGCCTGGGATGTCATCTGGACCCATGGATGCTGTATTCTTAGCTTTGGAGAGTGCGTTTTTTTTTCCTGTGTGGCCATTATTACCAGAATTTGGCAATATTCTGGTATTGAGATGGGCTGTTTAGGAGGTGAGAGGGGGGTGAAGTTGGCACTGAATCGATCTGCCAGGATATTGGCAATATCCTTGAGATCAGTATTGCAATTCTGTTGTAGCTCAGAGCAGATCTGAGCATTGCCATTTAGATTCTTGACATAGTTATAGAATGCCTTGTGGTTGTCTTTGGAATCTTTGGCAATTTTATTTTCGTAACTAGCTTTGGAGGATTTTATGAGGGATCTCAGCTTCTTACTGAGGCTGTTAAGGGAGTTTTTTGCATCTTGGGATTTTCCTCTTTTCTGCAACAGTTTCTTCCTTTTGTTGTAATGTTTGTTTATGGCAGGGGATCACCAAATTGGCTTCCTTTTTTGGAGGAAAGCATCTTGGTTCTATTTGGGATGGCACGATTCATGCATAAGTGGATGTGCTAGTACAGTGCCTTAGTGTAGGATTCAGCAGTTGAACTTTCAGTTCCCGTCTGCATGGGTGTCATGAAGTTTGTCACTTCTGACTTGAGTAGCATGAAGTTGGCTTTGGAGAAGTTTTTTTATGGAGGTTTCCTTACTGGGGGGTGGGGGTGGGATGTGGATGTTAAGGGTGATTAGCTTATGCTCTGACCTGACCAACGAGGAGGTGATCACAGGTATGGAGCATTGAAACATTGGTACAATATAAAGATAAATCCACTGCCAAAAGTCATACATTCCAAAACAAAGCAGATTTTGCAAGCTGTAAAACTAACACAAGCTCCATCTATGATGGGAAGTGGAATGGCAATAAAGACACCATTGCCTCAGGACAAATAACCTGAGCACGGGATTGACCATTACAAGAATTTAGAGATAAAAGTTTGTTGAGTTACTCTGGTGAAATAAAGGAAAATGTATATTTTGGCCTTGAAAAAATAATCCATTTACAGCTCTTATTAAAACTGATGCAAGTAAGTACAATAAACTAAATAAAAACAGGAAACTGAAGTGCTTTTGCCTTGTCATCATCAACCTCCTTTATCTTAACTTCCTATGGAATTGGGGTGTCAACTGCCAACGTCTCTCTCATTTCACCTCCTTTCCTTTTCTTTCTTCAGCAGTCATGTCTCACAGATCTTCTCTCATGCAGTCTATGCATCTCTTTGCTGCATTAACTCAGTTTCTCTAACCTTCGTCCAGTCTCTCCCAAACCTTTACCAGATCATCTTCTGCCTTCTTGAACAAGTGTCTGAGCCACTGCACTCTGTTCCCTCTGGCCTTGTCTGCAGTTGGAACTACTTTGGCTTCTGCTCTGATGTCCTCATTTCTTTGTCAGTTCCACAGTGTGCATCTATCACCCATCTCAGGCACTTCATCCACACCACCTCCAACTTTCTGAACTGTTCTGTGTTCACTGCTCAGCTTTCTGCATCATACAGTAGACTGGTCATACCGGTGTTTTGTACACCTTACTTTTTAGCTTCTTTGGCATTCTTCTGTCACACACTCCCCCAGCACTCTGTGCCAGCTGGGTGCAGTCACTCTTCTATCTTTCACTTAATCATTCAGACTTTTCTTTTCTTCAGCCACACCTCTCAGAGACCTGAAGCTGTTAACTTGTTCCACTATTTTTTATTCTACCTGAATTTTCATTGGATTTTCCCATTTGCCGTTTACTGCAATGGCGACTGCCTTGTCTGTACTCAGTTTCATCCTATATGTCTCTTGTTTTGCATTCCATTCCCCTGTCATTTGTTAAACTTCGTGTTCATAGTTTGCATGTGAAGCTACATTGCCTGCATACAGCAGCTTTGCTGGTCTGACCCCCTCCTACCTGTTTAGTAAAGCAGTCCACCACCAGTATAAAAAGCAGTGGGCTCAGAGCTGAACCTTGGCACACACTCACTCCCACTGGAAGTCCCTCTGTGAGTCCGAACTCTGCTCATATTCATGTCATTGGGTCCTTGTATGCCATGGTGAACTACTTTAGTCCCCTGTGCCTTTCCCTGATCTGGTACCCCCCTTAACTTTCTGTAGAGTATCAAAAACTAAAAAAGTCCTCTTGTCCTTCTTGATGACCAGACAAAAAAGCTTGTTATGTAGCAACTTTGTAGCGAGTGGCTTGCTACAGCTTATATAAGATAAAAAGTGCTAAATTACTTCAACTGTGACCACAAATACAATATTGGCATTTATTTCTGAATGCTGATACTGCTCAACTTACCAGTCAGCACCTGCCAATCATGCCCCCTAACACTTAGCACCCACAGCGAATGCCCTCTTTGCCCCCTAACATATTATACCCATGATGCCTTCAAACTCAGCACTCACACTCTCCTCCTCAGTTCTCCTCTTACTACGTATTTCCGTTAATCCTTACTGCCCATAAATCCATCTCCTTCTCTACTAACTTCTCTCCTACCTCTTCAACATCCACCTCCTTACCTATTCTACCTAGTTACTATACTGACATCTCCCCAAGCCTCTATCAGCTAAATCCCCTCCTTCTCCACAAAGTAAAGCCCTTACGCTCAGCACTTAAATACCACTTAAATCTACTCCTTCTGCCTACTCTATATTTCCAAACAACCTAGACAAAGTCACTCATCCTATCCTCTAACATAGCATTATACATAGGATTATTCAATGATCTACACCCCCAATCCAGGTCCACCACACTCAGCCTTTCCTCTACTCCCATCAACAGTACCTCCAAAATGTCTCTCTATATAATAAACCTAAATCTCCAAAGCATTAGCAACAAAATCAATGAAAGGAGGAAATGGTCCTCAAAATAACACTAATAAAACAAAAAGAGCACTAGCATAGCCATTTCCACTGATATAAAGTTTGTGTTCATGTGGCGTTATTGCTGGCAATGTGGTTGTGCTACAGTAAACTTTATATAAGTGGAAACAGCTATCCTAGTGCTCTTTTGTTTCATTAACAACAAAATCTCAGACTTTGTTTCATGCATGGTTCACACACCAACAACCCGACATTATTGCACCTACCAAGACCTGGCTAAAACCACATATTAAAGATACTGAATTCCTCCCTTCAGGATATCAAACAATAAGGCTAGGCAGGATCCCCAAAAAAGGAGACAGAGTTGCTCTCCTATTTTCCAACTCTTACAGTGTAGTGCCATTTTCCAACCCTTTACTACAGTTCTCCAGTACAGACCTTCTCATAATATTCTTAAATATGAACAGCAGTAAAAAAACTCTGCTTAGTTGCCCTTTATATAACCCCTGGAAACAACATTCCTGTATTGGATGACACCTTAGCCTGGATATCGTCCAATATTAAGAATGAAGCTATCATACTAGGTGATATAAATATCAATTGGCTAGAACTCAACTCCAAACATTCTTCTTCAAATATCAGTCTCTTCAACATCACCCAGCTCATAAACCCCCCAAACCAGACCCAACAAAGGGAATGATAATGGAGCCATTCTAGATGGGGTCCTGGTCACAAACCCCAAGAAGATATCTTCTTCAGTCACACTCCCTAATACCCTCAGTGACCACCTCCCTGTCCTTATTAACCAAGCTTATTCACCCTATCAGAGTCAACACCTATACAAACAAACCAGGAATCTAACCTCATTCAATCCAACCACCTTCAATAATATCCTAAAATCAACAGATTTGTGTTTACTAAAGACTCTCTCACTAGACGAAGCTGTTGATTATTTCAATACAACCTTCATGATTACTCTAAATAGTGTAGCTGCACTACGTGTACAGCAGGTAAACAATAACCATGCCACCTGGCTATCCAAACCCCCTAGACCTCTCATGTATGCCAGAGACAAAGTATAGAAGCTATGGCAGGCACAGAAAAACACTTCTGACTTACAAAAATCCAAAGAATTTTGCAACCAGCTTAAGAAACAAGTCAACAAAGATAAATAAACAACAGCACCTTAGACTTCAATCTAATCACCAGCAGACCCCAAAAAAATTCCGGAGCTCTTTTACCTCATTACTTAACCCAGATAAACAAAATCCCTGCCCCACCCTGAAAATGTCCTAAAGAAATAACTTCCCTTTTCAATACCTTCTTTATTAACTCTATTGCCGGCATCACAGCAAAATCCCCTCAAACTAACCTTTCCACTTGCCACTCTTCCACACTTAGTTCACCCACTCTTTCCACCACCTCCCAAACCCCAATTCTCATTGGAAAACAATAGCAACCCCTCATCTACCTTTACCCTAAAACCCACCCCCACCTCAACCATAAAACGCATACTACTAAAACTAAAACCCTGCTCCAACACCCCAGATAATCTACCCCCGGATTACCTAACAATAGCTGCAGACAGTATCTTTTACTCCATAAGCATTCATATAAATAGATCCATCCTTGAGTCCTATGTCTCCAAAATCTGGAAAAAGGCCTTTATTCTCCCCCTCCATAAAGGTGGCAGCAATACAGACATCACTAACTTCCGTCTCATCTTTCTCCTTTATCTAAAATCCTAGAAAAGTGTGTCAGTAGTCAACTTCTCAGCTACCTTCTAGTCAGCCATATCTTCTCACCATCACAACATGGTTTTAAACCTGGCCAAAGTACTATAACCACCCTTCTATCATTTATGGATACAGTAAACAGAGCCCATGACATAGGCAAAATAGTTTCAGCCCTCTTCCTTGACCTATCCAAAGCCTTTGACACCATTTCTCACCCTTTCTTCTTCTCCCAGCTCTCCAATATTCGTCTCTCTCCCCCCATACTCTGAAATGGTTCTCTAGTTATTTAAATGAAAGACAACAGGCTGTAAGATGACAAAACTCCATCTCCTCTTTTCTCAATACCACCACTGGTATTCCCCAAGGATCCATACTTGGACCCATCCTCTTTGGAATATTCATAAACAATTTCCAGTCATCCCTATCTCAAGGGTCAGTCATTCAGTATGCAGACAACTCCACTGTCATCTGCTCTGCCAACTCTCTCTCTGACTTACTTACACTAAACCAAAATGCCTTCTCTGTCACTGAAGTCTGGATGCACAATAACCCTCTAGCCCTGAACTCTAAAAAAAACTAAATCTTAGTTTTCTCACCTAAAAATCAAACACCCTAAACAAATCTGACTTCACTATCTTTTCTTTCAGTAAATCTTTAATAGAGGTCATTAGCCACACAAAGCTCTTTGAAGTCATTATTGATGAACACACAAAATTTCATCTTTATATACAACACAACATTCGTAAAACACATTTTAAACTTGTAACCATGTATAGACATAATTGCTTCCTAAGATATCCACAACAATAATCCTCAGCACAATGTACTTACTACCCTGTCTTGTACAGCACCCCTTACTTAACAACATCCATACCTCTGTAAAACTGAAACTTGAAACTTGTTACAATAAAATCACCAAATTCGCAACCAACTCCAAATGCTCCACTCATCACTGCAGTGCCCTCAAATCACTAAAATGGCTAGAGCTTCCTAACTACCTCTCCTACCTACAACTAATCACAGCTCACAAAATCCTCTTCAAACCCCACGACTGTCCTGCTCTGAGCTCTACTTTTAATTACTACCTCCCCAACAGGACATTCAGATCAGAGGATCAGAAACTCTTACAGATTTACAAATGTAACCTCCCACCTGGTCAGCGTCATTACTCCTTCTCAACAGCCGAGAGTTGGAATACTTTATCTCTACCCATTAGAACTATTCAAAATTTCACTCATTTCAAAACTTCCCTTCATAACTACCTCTCTTCTTGCTGGATATGTATCTGTACCAAGCCCTTTAGAAAATTGTGCAACTCCCAAATTTTCTTGTAATTGTTGGAAAAACAGTAACAGCTGTAGAGACAGCTGATAGATCTTATAAGCCATGTAGATACTTAAGTTATTTGCTGTTTGCTTAGCACTGTACACTTTTGTAATATCTCTCTCGACAACTGCACACACTTACTTTTGTAATTGCTTTTCATTTTTTGTGATTGCTTTTTTATTTTTCTGCAGAATTTTATATCTGGAGTTTAACTGTCATTTTTTTCTGTAGAATTAGATCACTGTTTTGTTGAATTGTACTGTATGGAGCTTTTCTCCCTGGGCCTCCACTGAAAATGGGTTTGACTAGGCCAAGTGGACTTTCCTGGTAAACAAAAAGTAAACAAATAAATAAATAAATGAGGCCTGCCCTCTGTGCCCTACTGTAGCTACTTCTCTACAGGGCAGCTCAAATCAGCTGTCTTGGGACCTTGTCATATATGCTTTCTGCAAGTCTAAGAATGCCCAGCCAGGCTCTTTTCTCATCACTAGCTTCTTGTCCACTATCTATCTCACTGCAAACAGTGGTTAGCCATGCCTTCCTGATCTGACGCTGACCTGCTCATCTTCCATCTTCCTTTCTACTGCTCTCTGTGTTCATTTCTCAAACTTCATCTTCAGTACTTTCATGCAGTGTGACAGAACTGTGATACTCCTGTACCTCTGTACTGGTCACAATTACAAATGACCCCTTTGTTCTTGTATACTGATACTACAACACTTATTTTTTTGTAATCTGGGATACGCTTTTCTCTCTATACTGCTATGAGTACACTCAGGAACCATTTCTTTCCTATTTCACCCAAATTCTTTATCATCTCTGCTATGACCTTATCCGAGCCCTGACTTCATTCACCTGAGTTCCTTTCTTACTTCTTCGGGAGAGGGGTCTTCTTCTGTCATTATAGGCAGAGTCTGGAGCACTATAGCTTCTGTGCAGGTTTTCTTCATTCAGAAGCTGCTGGAAGTAATCCTTACATTAGCCTTTGATGTCCCATGAGCGGGTGAGAAAATTGTTGCCTGTGTCCATTATGAATGTTGTCTAAGGACTATCATCTTCATCTTTCTGCCTTTGTCACGCAACCTGGTAGACCTACTTTCTAGAAGGTGGTAGAGTCATCTACAACTCATCCCTTAGCCTCTTTAGCCATCCAATAATCCTTCTAAGGCTGGTCTGTCTCTTTTATCTCCCACTTTTTCCTGCACTTCTTTCTTTTGATGACTTCCTGGACTTCTGCATTCTACCACCAGTTTTTTTACGTACCTAATTTCCATACTTGGTTCAACCACATACCTGTTCTGTAGTCATCACAAATGCTAGTTTGAGGTGATGCCATTTTTCTTCAACCACACATAGTTTCTCCTCCTCCTGACAGAAGTGTAGCATCCTGTGCCAGTACCACAAACCTTGGCTTATTACAATTTGCTCCATGCCATCTTCCACCAGCTCTTCCATTCAAAAGCAAAAGAAAAAAAACAATGTTCCTTCAATTGGCTCACCAAACAGGTGGCCAAATGCATGACACACACACACCCTTCCTGCCCCAGCAATGTAGATCCTATTTCTGTGCCCTGCCGCTGATTCTCCTTCCTCTCCATACATATAACTATATCTATTTAAAAACGCTTTTAAATTGTAGCACACCTCTTGCTACAAATGTAGCAAACAGTTGCTAGAGTTTATTCCCTGCCTGCATGGAGTGTTACAGCAGTCATCTATTAGTTTTAAAATGTGCCTTCTTTTAAAACATAGCAAATTGCTTGCTACAAATGTAGCAAACAGTTGGCACAGTTTATACCCTGTCTGCATGCAGCATAATGGTGCTCACGGCTTAGTTCAAAAAAACTTTTTCTACTTTTTCTATTGAATTAAAGCAAACTGCTTGCAAGAAATGTAGCAAATGGCTGCTACAGTTTAGACAACACATAGAGGACTGTAGCACTCAGATTTTACTGCAAATGCATTGCACTAAAGAAAGAAAGAGAGAGAGAGATTGTGATGAAGGATGGTGAATCATGCCCCCAACCCATTGTGCCCAGGGCAATTACCCCACTTGCCCCAGCCTACCTAATCTTCTACTTCCAGAGATGCAAGAGCCCTGAGTATTTCCTTAAATTCTTGTGCTTTTACTCCTGTCAACTTCCAGGTCTTCAGTCTTGTCTGTTAACCATAGAACCATCTCTGACCCCTGCTTTCAGCTGATTGTGGTCACTAGTGGTTTATGCTGTAGGCCAACTGATTATTGCATATATGATTACCATAATTATCATGCTGGGTTGCATTTGTGAATATGGGGGGATATATAATGAGTCTAAGGCTGTGGTATCTCAGAGTATCCCCTGTTTTGCAGTACAAGGACCCTGTTAGCAGGCGGTGGAGGGTGCAGCCTACCTTGCTGGGGCTGCAGTGATTGGTAGTAAGCTTCCATGGAAATAGGGATCACATTAATGGCCTTGCACTTGTTTTATGCAGCTGAGACAATATAACAAAACTAAGAAATTGTTTTTTTTTTTTTATCTAGCCCCTTATGACTGACAAGCACTGGCCTCCTGGCTACTGTACTAACCCCATTTATTCACTCAAGGAAAACATAATTATGGCCCAATCTTTCCCTCATAGGCAAGGAACAAGCACACCAGAAGAAGTGCCATCATCATTTGGGAGGATTATGTTTTTTTTTTCATGCTGTCCAACTTTTCCCAGTACATGCCCTGAATCTCTTCTTCGGTTGGGCATGAAATGGACATTATACAAGATTATCACTCACTGTTATAGGATTAGATACTAGGCTATCAGTCTGCAAACTATTACAAGCCTAGACAACAATGAAAGGTCAGACTCAAACCCAGTACCTTGCATTTGCAAAGTAAAGACCTTAACCAGTATGCCAACCTCTCCTCCTTTAAAGTGTTTGAGTGACACAAACCCGCAGACACTTCTGGCCTTCAGAGAAACATGACTATTAACTCTCCAGCTTCCAGTAAAGAAGATAAAATAAAACATAAATTCCTGGTCATGATACCCACATACCCTGAGAGCAGGCAATGGGATTTTTCTTCTCCTAAACCCAGAGAAATCCACCTTAGCAAGGACAGCTAATTGATCCCATGTCATTTGTTTCTTAGGTAGGACTCTATATCTCTATATATGTCACATAACTGATTGCAGCAAAAGTAATACTGAAATATACATGATCAACAATCTTTTCTGCAATTAGATAAATCATGCACACTTCTTAGTTGTTAATGACATTCTGTCCCCTACGCCTAATGTGCTGTAGCTTTCACCCCTTGTGCTATATAACAAACTCTGCAATACACCAGGGTCAGGGTTGACTCCTCTCCATAAAGGTATTCTTTAAGTGAAAAGCTGTCTCATCTGTCTGCCTGTCTGCCTGTTTGTCTCAACACATCCAACCATAAGGACTAAGATATCTTCCTGGATAATATAGTCATATCATAGAATTCTTTTCAAAGTTGCTTTACTAAAGTTGTTGTAAAATACCCTCATCTTGTCTGTGTCATCTGTTCTGAGAACTCATCATATATTTGTAGTTCTAAGAACAGTACTGTATATTTAAAGTCTAACAACTTAAGAACTAAGAAAGGACTTCATGGATATGGTCTACTAGGTGCACAGTGACAGACAGTGGTGGGTGTCTGGCATAGTCAATTCATGAACTGAACAGCACACATGCTTAAACATCGAATTTCAGTATTTTGAAACTATGAAACTGAATCCACAAAACACCGAAACTACAAAACCCTGAGCCCAAAACTGCGAAATTCAAAACACAGAACAAACCGCATACACTACAAATACCCACATCACAACATAAACAAACAAAAACTACACACATACACACCTCATACACACATAAGCGGGGGTCAAGCCCCCCTGAACCCCCCATGTGGGGGGCTGCACCCCCTCCCACTTATATATACTAACACCGAGATCGAACAAATAGGAAACAAAAACAAACTCACACACGCACATTCTCCAGTCCCTCACACACACACATCAAACATATCAGCACACTCAAACACACTCTAACCCCCATTCAAATCCCTTACAAAACACTCACTTACCTGACAAAACACCTAGGCACACACATGACATCGTGCACCATAAACACACAATCCAGGACATCACGTAGCGTAAGGCCATAACGGCAAATTCGAGATTGTGATGACAGTGCCCTGGCCCAGCAATCAAGGAGCCTCAATCCTCACCACTAACACCAGGGAGGTCATCTCCTAGAAGAGAAAAGGATAACTAATACACACAGTAAAGTACAATTTCCCTTAAGTGCACACAGAGATCACAGTCAGTCTGGGGCTGGCTGCTCCCTTGCTCACCAGGTCCCCAGTAAGACTCCCCACTGGCACAGCTATAGAGTCCAGGTCTCAGTCTAAATGGGCAAGCTAGAACCTACAGTAAAATCAAAGGAAGATCACCAGCTTGGTCCTAATCCACACCACCACTCAAAAATGATGTTGGGAACCAGTGTTCCTAGACAGTCTCCTCTTTACGTCTTCAGTAAAAAACCAGCACTAAAACGTTGTACATTGGAACAAAGCTTCTTTAATGAACATAAAATAAAACCAAGCGCTTTCGCCTGAGAATCCCAGGCTTTTTCAAGGTACGTAAGCTGTGTGGCCATGCAGTTAATATAACCCACAAAATTGGCTAAATCAATCAATTAAACTCATTATAATTAATCAATTGAAAACACATTGTATCCTGTCTTAAGCATACAAAATACTTAAAGTGCAACAGTACTTTCCGAAAATATTGATGTTAAAAAAATTCAGCCTTAAAAACATTAGATATGATAAAATGCTTGTATAAAAAATATATATGCTAATAATGAACATAATTTTGCATAAATATTTAAGAATTTTTGTTCTTAAATATAAAAAATATGTACACATAAAAATATGCAGTACAAACCAAATGCAACAATAAACACTGCCATAAATGTATTGACATTACCTCAGCTGAGGTATACAGTATTGCAGTTGTTATAAAAAATGATAACTAAGTTGTTTATAAACTAACTCTAGGAAATTCATGGACTAGGTTCTGTGAATAGTTATAGACTATTACTCTTCATTTTAAGTAAGCTCCTTAAACTAATAGCATCATTCATACCTGGAGATCTTGTTGCATCTAATGTGAGTTACCATATTAATTCCCTACTTTCTAAAAAGTTTTCCCAATCCCCACCTCTTGGGTCCTGCTGGACTTTTTCCACTACAAAGAATTTTATTGACATGTCAGTACAGACCAAAGAGTGTTTAAAAAAAGCATTGTTTTCTATTCCTTTTTCTATTTCATAAAAATGCTCATATATTCTTTTCTTGAGCTTTCTCACTGTTTTGCCTATGTAAAAACCTCGGCACGACAGGCACAAGCCCAAATAAACTACTCCAAAGGAATTACAAGTATGATGACCATGTGATCTTAATGTATAGTTCCTAGAAGGTATAAAAACATGGTCATCATTCAACATGTGAGAACATTGGTTACACCTCCCGCACTTGAAAGATCCATTTCTCATACCAGGACGGCAATTACCGCCAGGAAACCATAACCTGGAGGTATGCTCAAACATCCCTTTTAGATTAATGTCACATTTTCTAATGAATTGTAACCTTTGAGGGATGTAGGGTTTGATGTCGTCCTGTGATGTTAAAATGGGCCAGTAGGAACTCATAGTGTCCTCAATAAAATTAGCATCATCTGTGTATGTATATGAAAAACTCCTTTGTTTGTTGTCTAGTTTTGACCCTCTACCCGTGGATAAAGGAAGTCATTTAGCTAAAAGGGGGGGATATAAAGAATCCCTTTTTTCTTTTATCTCCAGTGTTAAAGACCTAATCAGGTGGGATGGGTAGCCTCTTTCCAAAAACATAGTTGCCAAAAAACTAGCTTCTTGTAAAAACAATTCTAGGGAACTAGAATTCTAGAACCTACAGTACCCACTCTGTCCAACCAGTGTTTCGTGTCCCTGCCAAGTAGCTGACACAACACACACACACTTTGAGATAAATATTTATTCAACATCACAGACACTCCTGGGAAAGGCTGACACAGATTCTCCAACTGTGCCCATTTACCCAGACTATACGGAAGTAATTACTGCCACCACCCAGTTAATAATAACAGCTACTAAAAGGCCCTTAAAAGGGTGTCCAATTATTACTGTGCAAAATTAATATCCAATGGTAGTATGACTAACAGTCAAGGCTTACTTTAGAGTGGCCAATTACAATAACCTCTATAAATATGCAATGTACTCTAGAGCTTATCTCTACACAAATCAGCCATAGGTAGAAGGTTTAAAAAAATTAATAATAAATAATTAAAATACAAGACAAAGCTACTACACCACAGAGATATCTAAGAGTTCAGAGATCACACAGAAACTTAAAATAATACAGTAGGACAAGTCTGATTTCAAAGAAAAATACCTAATTAATCTTTACTAGCTTTAACTATTCCTACAAGAAATCATAGTGCTAAAACTTGCATGTGAACATAAGGCAGAGTACTGGTAAGTTGGATGTCCAAAGTCAAAAGGCTTCCAGTCTCTTTTGAGAAATAGTATTTAAACATTACTAACAAACATGTTTGCTGGGTCCCTCCCCAAATTACTTCATTTTTGGCACTTAGGTTTTCCCAGGCAAACAAACTGCATTATTTAGCAATCTAACATCTGCACAGAAACTTACAACAGTAGAAGACATTTCACATGTATATTCTAACAGAAACTAGAGCAATAAAGCACCTTCCATATCTAAATTCTGGTCATAAACTTTAGCCTTAAAACAATGGGCATGAAACCTTCATCCAGCCACAGTGGAGCCAAATTCTAACATGAAAGGGTCAAAACATGCTTCACTGGCGCCAGTTGAGTTCAATGCTGTCACATATTTTGCAGTTCAACATTTCACAGTATTCTTTACACTCAAGAAACATGCCTGTATTTTACATTTATTATGAAGAAAACATGCCTGTATTTTACATTTATTTATACAGTTGATAGAATTATGTATCAAATTCTATTTGACTAGGCTGGCAGCCTTCGCCCATCTCTCCCCAGTCGTCACATCTCTTCCCCCCTAGAGAACTCAAGCAAGTTTTTCAAGTGCCCCTTGAGAAACATCGCTTGAGAGTGTCAGGTCTATATGGGTGTACCTCACCCCATTCCCTGTCTTGAGAGCCCACCTGCATTGGCATTGCTACTCCCACTGTGGTGCTGCACTGACATATCATATGCTTGCAACCCCAGACTCCATCTTAGCAACTTGGCATTTTGATGACTGGCTCTGTTTAACCATGTTAGAGGGTTGTGATCTGTCATCACAGTGAATTTTCTTCCATACAGATAAGGCTGAAGTTTTTGTAGTGTCCACACTATGGCTAGACATTCCTTTTCTACCACTGCATAGCATTCCTCTCTGGGTTGGAGCCTATGACTGAGATAAACCACTGGGTGCTCTTCTCCCTCTAAAGAAATCTGGTTAAGTACAGCCCCCACCCCATAGTTTGAAGCAGCCACCTGCACAACAAATTCTTTGCTATAGTCTGGACTGGCTAACACAGGAGGTCTTCCCAAAGCTTCATTAAGCTTCTGAAATGCCTGCCCACATGCTGGGGTCCACACTATCTTATCTGGCCTGCTCTTTCTTGTCAGGTCTGTGAGGGGAGCAGCTATGGTACTATAATTGGGAACAAACTTTCTGTAGTACCCTGCTGTCCCTAAGAATGCTCTCACCTGCTTTTTGGTAACAGGTGCAGGCCATGCCTGAATGGCTTCCACTTTGGCAGGTTCTGGCTTTATCTTAACACTCCCCACTCTATGTTCTAGGTGGAAGACCTCTGCCATACCCACCTGACATTTGGTTGGCTTAATGGTCAACCCTGCCCTCTGTAGTCTGCCCAGCACCTCTCTGACATGCTGAAGGTGCTCTTGCCAGGAATGGTTGTAGATAGCAATATCATCCATGTAAGCAAGGGCAAACCCTCCTGCTCCTGCTAAGATATGATCTACCAGCCTCTGGAAAGTCACTGGGGCATTCTTCATCCCAAAAATGCATCTTTGTGAACTCATACAAGTCAAAAGGAATCACAAAGGCTGACTTCTTTCTAGCACTGGGAGTCAAGGGCACCTGCCAGTAACCCTTGATAAGATCAATGGTTGTAAGATACTTAGCCCCACCCAGCTGCTCTAGGGCCTCATCTGTCCTAGACATGGGGTAAGCATCCGACTCTGTGTGACTAGTTAATTTTCTGTAATCCACAGAGAACCTGGTGCTGCCATCCTTCTTTGGCACCAGTACCACTGGTGAGGCCCAGGGACTTTTGGACTCTTGAATCACCCCTAATTCCAACATCTCCTGTACGTCTTCCCTCAGAGTCTGTTTGACTCTCAAAAGCTAGGCAATATTCCAGTAGAGGCTGTCCGCTGTACAAACCAGAAATAATTTCTTTTCAAGCCACCAGCAATTTGCCTCGTAGATTTTTATTAACACATAAAGCTCAGGACAGCCTCTACTGGAATACTGCCTAGCTTTTGAGTCTGACTCTCTCAGGCACCCTATGAGGGGCCTGCCTGATAGGCCTTTGAGGTCCTGTATCCACCTGGTGCTGCACCAGGTGGGTGCTCCCTGGTTTCCTGGTAAACATCCCCTCAAACTCCTGCAACACTGCGTGGATTTCTCGAACCTGGGTAGGAGATAGCTGCTGGGACATTGCTACCCCTTCCACCGAAGTGTCAGTCCAAGCCTCACTTTGGAGATCAGTCACAAGATCTCTCTCAGACTCCTCCTGCAATCCACTGCAAATGCCCAGCACAAGGGCCTCCATATCATGGTAAGGTTTCATCATGTTAACATGATGCAATCTGTGTCCCTGTCTTCTGCCTAGCACTTCCACCATGTAGTTAACATCACTTACCTTTATTACCACCTTGTAGGGTCCCTCCCAAGCTGCCTGCAACTTGTTGTGTCTGACAGGAATGAGAACCATTACCTGCTGCCCTACAGCATACTCTCTAGCTCGAGCATTCCTGTCATACCACACCTTTTTCTGTTGTTGGGCTTCTGCCAGGTTCTCCTGGGCCAGGCCTATGAGTTCCCTGAGCCTTGTCCTGAGGTTCAGGACATATGCCACAATAGACTCCTTGTGAGCCTCACACTCACCTTCCCACTCATCTTGAATTAAATCTAGAGGTCCCCTCACCCTATGCCCATACAGCAACTCAAAGGGTGAAAAACCTGTGGATTCCTGGGGAAACTCTCTGTAAGCAAACAACACATGGGGCAAATTTTTGTCCCACTCCCTCTTAAACTCATCTGCAAATGCCCATAGCATGGACTTGATTGTAGAGTTTAACCTCTCAACAAGACCATTAGTCTGGGGATGGTAGGGGATGGTCTTCATGTGCTTCACCCCACAGGACTTCCACAGACAAGCCAACAAGTCTGACATAAAATTGGCATCTCTGTCAGACAATATTTCCTTTGGGAAACCTACCCTGCTGAAAATCTCTAGCAAAGCATTTGCCACCTTCTCGGCCTCAATGGAGGACAAAGCCACCACCTCAGGGTATTGTGTAGCATAATCTACAACCACTAGGATATACTTTTTCCCTGTGGAACTTGGGGTACTCAGAGGACCCACAATATCCTTAGCTACCCTCTGAAATGGCTCCTCAATCACGGGCAAAGGCATCAAAGCAGCTCTCACCTGGTCTCATGCCTTGCCTACCTTTTGGCACTGCTCACAGGTCCTGCATCACCCTGTTACATCTCTGGAAATTCCAGGCCAATAGAAGTTTTGCATAATATGCCTCTTTGTATGTTTTATGCCCGTATGACCTGCAAAGGGAATATCATGGGCTATGGCTAGAAGTGCCAGATGGTAAGCTCTAGGCACTACCAACTGCTGTACTCTCTCACCTTCTAGCCCTCGCTCAGGGGTCCACTCTCTGTATAGTAACCCTTTGTTCTAGTATACAAACTCCCCCTTCCCTTGAGAATCAGGTGCCTCCCTAGCTACCTGCCTCAGGCCTTGCAATGTAGGGTGTGAGAGCTGACCCTGTCTCAGGTCTATCCTTGTAACCCTTCCCAGCTCCCCTTCCACAGGAAGGCTAGCATCCTCTGACAGTGGTGCTTCACTGTCAGCCTGGGTACTACTAATCATCTCTACCTTTGCAGTTGCCCTGTCCAAGGGAACATCAGTACCCACAAGCAGCTGTGGCTCACATTCAGTCTCACTGCTACAGCGTAGCTCACTCCCTGAAGTAACCACCTCAGCAGTCCTGGCTGCAGGTGTGCAGTCTGTCTGGGTCTCCCCCAGGCTACCAGATCCACATGCTTGTCTCCTAGCCTCACTGCATGTAACTGCATAAGTACATAGTACTGCCTCATCCAAATCCTTCCCTCTTAGGACTTCTGCAGGATGGTAGTTCCATACCCCTGTTGTCTCAAGACAACCCACTACTGGCATTTTGTCTTTCCCACTTACTGGCTCTTTAAACTTTTGTTCCTCACCTTGCCTCCGTGGACATCTGTATGCCATATGGCCCCACTGGTTGCATTCAAAGCATTTAACCCTAGCTCCTGGACGTGTACCTGGACTAGTGGCTTCCCCAACTACTCGTGGATTCTGTTCGTGCAGTCTGTGCTGCCCACCATGGGTTCCTTTAGTCCCATGAGCAGTACTGGGGGTCCCTTTCCTGTCCAGGCCTGTCCTGCTTGCTAGGCATAGGTCTCCCTTCTTCCCCAAATCCTCTGAAGTAGCACACTGTCTATCAGCTAACCAGATCCTCATGCCCTCAGACAAAGTGCTAAGGGTTTGTTCCCTTACCAAAAGGTCTGCCAGCCCTTCAGAAGAGGTGTCTTGATATCCACTCACCCAGCTATGAAAATAAGTGCTCAGTTCAGCAACATATTCACATACATTTTCATCTGCCTTGCGTCTATGCTCACAAGACTTTTTCCTATACATTTCAGGTGTTAGCTTAAAACATTCTAATAAATGTCTTTTTACAGCAGTATAATCAAAACAGTCAGTGTCATGCATTTTTGCTAAAGACGTTACAGATTTACCATGGAGTAAGGGGGTCAGGAACTGTACCCAGAGCCCTTGGTCAACTTCATACTGTTTATACACCCACTCAAACATATGAATGAAGCTATCAAAAGTATCCCCCTCTTTAAACTGTGGAAGAAATTTACTGACCTTTTGTGCTTCTGGGGTCCAGTTACTCCCTTCCCCCTTAACTCCATGACTCTGGTGAAGAGTCAGAATTTCCCTCTCATGCCTCCACTGCCGTTCATTTTCCTCAGTTTGCAGACTCCTCATTTTCTCAGCTGCTTCTAGTTCCATACGCCTGGCCTCCAACTCAAGTCTCTTTAGCTGCAGCTGGATTTTTAAGTCCACTGCAGAAATGTTGAGCTGTTCATTCACCAAGGATATTGTATCTCCACTCTCAGTCTGACTGTCCTCCAGGCTGTTGTTTTCTGATGCAGCTGTAACCAAGGCTGCAATCAGGTCTGCTTTAGTCAGGTTTCCATGCACCAGTCCCCTAGCCTGGTACATCTCTGCCAGCTGGCTCCTTGTCAGCTTTCCATACTTTTCTGCTGACATGCTGCCTGCTCATCCTGATTAACACTAAGCTAACAAAAGAAATAAAAAAACTGTGATCTGAACTCTGAGTATGCACTGTGTGGCTGTTTTAGAGTACAAAACACTTTTAGAGATCACTGTACATAAACTACAGGAATTCGCTCAACCACACACCACTACAAGTCAATTAGTATGTGAAGTAGATCCCACCACTGCCAAACACTTGTTACGACCATGCCCTGGCCCAGCAATCAAGGAGCCTCAATCCTAACCACTAACACCAGGGAGATTTTACCCTAGAAGAGAAAAGGATAACTAATACACATAGTAAAGTACAATTTCCCTTAAGTGCACACAGAGATCACAGTCAGTCTGGGGCTGGTTGCTCCCTTGCTTACCAGGTCCCCAATAAGACTCCCCACTGGCACAGCTATAGGGTCCAGGTCTCAGCCTAACTGGCAAGCTAAAACCTTCAGTACCCTCTCTGTACAACCAGTGCTTCATGTCCCTGCCAAGTAGTTGACACAACACACACACACTTTGAGATAAGTATTTATACAACTTCACAGACACTCCTGGGAAAGGCTGACACAGATTCTCCAACTGTGCCCCTTTACCCAAACTATACGGTAGTAATTACTGCCACTACCCAGTTAATAATATTAGCTACCAAAAAGCCCTTAAAAGGGTGTCCAATTATTACTGTGCAATATTAATATCCAATGGTAGTATGACTAACAGTCAAGGCTTACTTTAGAGTGGCATATTACAATAACCTCTATAAATATGCAATGTACTCTAGAGCTTATCTCTACACAAATCAGCCACAGGTAGAAGGTTTTAAAAATATTTAATAATAAATAATTAAAATACAAGACAAAACTACTACACCACAGAAATATCTAAGAATTCAGAGATCACACAGAAATTTAAAATAATACAGTAGGACAGGTCTGATTTCAAAGAAAAATACCTAATTAATCTTTACTAGCTTTAACTATTCCTACAAGAAATCACAGTGCTAAAACTTACATGTGAACATAAGGCAGAGTGCTGGTAAGTTGGATGTCCAAAGTCAAAATGCTTCCAGTCTCTTCTGAGGAATTGCATTTAAACATTACTAACAAACATGTTTGCTGGGTCCCTTCCCAAATTACATCATTTTTGACACTTAGGTTTTCCCAGGCAAACAAATTGCATTATTTAGCAATCTAACACCTGCACAGAAACTTACATCAGTAGAAGACATTTCACATGTATATTCTAACAGGAACTAGAGCAATAAAGCACCTTCCACATCTAAATTCTGGTCATAAACATTAGCCTTAAACAATGGGCATGAAACCTTCATCCAGCCACAGTGGAGCCAAATTCTAACATGAAAGGGTCAGAACATGCTTCCCTATGCCAGTAGAGTGCAATGTTGTCACATATTTTGCAGTTCCACATTTCACAGTATTCTTTACACTCAAGAAACATGCCTGTATTTTACATTTATTATCAAGAAAACATGCCTGTATTTTATATTTATTTATACAGTTGATAGAATTATGTATCAAATTCGATTTGACTAGGCTGGCAGTCTTCGCCCATATCTCCCCAATCGTCACAGAGATATTTGAATTCGCGATTATGAACTTTCGCTATTTTAAACATTCGGGTTTATAGTCTCAAGATACTGAAATTCGACATTTCAGTATTTCGAGATTATAAACGGCTCCCATATATATATATGAAAGACCATTTCACTGACACCCATTTCACTGAGACCAAATTACCTAAAGTTAATTTCACTAAAAGTTCATTTCACCTAAAACTCATTTCACTGACAAGTAGTACTCTAAGGCAAGTCAAAGGTATATGTCCTTTTCCCCACTGTAATGCATTTCTGGTGTTTATTTATTTTATTTTATTTATTTATTTATTTTACATTTGTTAACCGGGATGGTCCTACTGGATGAGGTCCATTTACAGTGGAAGCCTGGGAAAAAAAGCTCCACTTAATTATTACAGCAGACAATGATAATGATACATAATGTAAAGTGAGACTTTGTTATTGAGCAGTATTCTGTGCATAATAGAACAGTATGCAAAGAATGACTATATCACCAATATATACATGTGAACATTAAGTTAGTCATCAAAATATACAGACAGAGATCACAACAACATTTCAAATGTCAAGGGATACCATGGATCTAAACCTTGTCATCACAATGAACCAAACATACTGGAGGGATAGGTTCCTCTCCCAGAGACTCCCCAGACTCTGGAATAGACTTCCCATACATGTCAAGCAGAGTGCTTCTTTGGCCCTCTTCAAAAGAACCCTGACGATTGGATGGGAGATAGGAAATTCACCCCGGGGATCATGTCAGTCACCCTGCTAAACAGGGATCCATGGAAGTAAATACTGTGGGAAGAAATAGCCAGGAATTTGTTATTGCTAGGCTTGTATAGCCCTAGGGCCAATAGCCTAATACCAACCTATGAACCTATGTTACTTCCATTTTTACCAAGCATCTGGTAATTGGGGGAGAAAAGGAAAAGATGGTGGTAGCATACATTAGGATTAAGTGACACATTGGCATAGTCAAGAGCTAATGAGATGAGCCTTAAGGGAGTTTTTAAATTGTTTGGTCTTAGGTACAGAAGTCACCAAAGGAGGGAGATTATTCCAACTTTTTTCTACACTGTGAGAAAATAGAGCTTTACCTGCTGTGTTGTTGGCTGTGGAGATAGAGAGGAGTGATTTTTTGGCAGAGCGGAGTGGTCAGTTTGGAATGTAGTTAGTCAGTAGTTCCCTAAGCGCTGGAGTTTTTTCAGGATATTTTAGGTTGTTATAACCTACAACTAGTTGGTGGTAGGTTGTTAACTGTGGGAGCTCAAGCCACTGAAGTTGCCTAAGAGGTATACAATGGTGTGTTCTAAAGAGGGAATTTATTGCAAACTTGACAATTTTGTTATAACATGACTCAAGTTTCTCCAGGTCAGATTTTCTAACATAGGTGAGAATAGGTGCTGCATACATGAGTGTGGAAAGAAAGTTGTTTTGAGCTAGGGTGACCCAAGCTTGATCTGATAGGAAGTCTTTTTGTCTGTATAGGGACCCCATTTTTTTGTGTACTTTTTTAATAGTTTGATAGATATGGATGTCAAAGTGTAGGTTGTTATCTATTTCGATGCCAAGCAGCTTGGTGTGTAGAGAGGGTGAAATGACAGTTCCATTATTGGAGGCGATAGAGAAGGAGAGTGGAGTGATTTTTGATTTGTTTGTGGTAAATAGCAGTAGTTTCCTTTTGTTGGGATTTAAGATAAGTTGAATATCTTTGATCCACCTTTCTACTGAGGTAAAAGATTCCTGGGCGATATGCTGTAGGGTGGTGAGATTTGGGTCAGAGCAGATCAGGGTAGAATCATCTGCATACTGTATGAGTGAAGTTTGTAGGGTAGAGGTATGTAGATTATTGGTAACAATAGAAAAGAGGAGAAGGCCCAGTATGGAACCTTGAGGTACACCAATGAATATTGGGAGTAAAGATGATATAACTTCTTGCCATTGGATGGCTTGTTTTCGGTCTGACAGACAGTTTTTTAAACCATGCAATAGTGTTAGGGGCAAAGGATGGAGAGGTAAGAGTGTCTATTAGAATGGAGTGGGAGACCATGTCAAATGCTTTGGATGGGGTTGAGGAATATAACAGATACAAATCTGTTGTTATTCCTATGTTGGTTAACCAGGTTTGGGAAAGAGAGAAGGGCTGAGGTTGTGCTGTGGTGTGGGCAGAAACCATGTTGTGTAGAGGTGAAGAGATTGTTAGAGTCTAGGAAATGCATGACCTGAGAGTGTATGCATTTCTCAAGTATCTTTGATAAAGGAGACAGAATGGCTATGGAGTGATAGGTAGAGAAATCATAGGAATTCTAACTCTTATGAAGGGGAATAATGTAAGAGATTTTCCATAGTTGAGAGATGTAGGATTCCTGTATGGAGCAGTTGATTAAGATTGAGAATGGGTAGGATAGAGAGTCGGCAGCCATTTTTTAGGAAATGAGCAGGTATACCATCTGCTGCAAGAGTAGTGGGTTTAAGTTTTGAGAGGTATTTTTTTTATTGTTGAGGTTGGGACAGGAGAGTATGTAATGGGAGGTAAGATGTTAGGAGTTGTTGGTATGGATGAGTAGCTATTTTTAGAAAGTTGAGTTGATAGCGATTTAATGGATTCAGTAAAGTGGTGATTAAATTGGGAGGCTATATCACTATCTGTTTTTGTAGAGGTAGAGGTGGGAGCTGGTGTTGAGGCTTTTCCAGGTTTTTGTAAGGAGTTTATTGCATGCCAGAACTTTTTGGGGTTATTCGAGTGTTTATTTTGTATATCTAGAAAGTAGTTCTGTTTATCAAGCTTTGTTTGTTTTCTGACCTGATTCCTAAGGTGTTGATAGTTTTTATTGGATAGACCAGTGTTATTTTTTTTCCAGATTTTCCATGCCTTGTCTCTGGTTTTTAATAGGGCATTAGTGGATTGTCTAAGCCAAGGAGCATAGTGCTGCTTAGCTCTAATTTTTCTTACTGGGGTAACTGAATCAAGGGTGTTAATAAGAGTGGTATTAAAATAGTCCACTGCTTGGTCTAGGTCAAGGCTGTGTAGTGGTTTCCAGTTACATTTTTTTAATATAATGTTGAGTTCTAGAGGGTTAACATTGCGATTGTTTCTAACTTGTCTATAGACAGTAGGTTTGGGTAAGTTAGTATGTTTTCATAGGAGGAAAGTAGGGAGATGGTCACTAAGTCCGTCAGGTAGACTACCTACTTGGTAATTTTGTTTAGGGTAATTTACTAATGTCCAATCCAGTACAGATTCCTTATGGGATTTTTTGTCTACTCTAGTTGGTTCTTGAATGAGTTGGGAAAATTCATAAAGGTTGATGTGGTTAGTGGGGTTTTTGGAGTTACAGGCTAGCCAGTCAGTGTTTAGGTCACTTAATAAAATAGTTTCCTGTGGGAGATTATCTTTTGACCATTGTAGAATCTCCTCAATTATTGGAGCGTTATTACCTGGAGGGATGTATGCACAGAGGATATTGAATATCCCCAATTACTGGAGTGTTATTACTTGGAGGGATATATGCACAGAGAATATTGAATCTCCCCAATCACTGGAGCATTATTACCTGGAGGAATATATGCACAGAGAATATTGAATCTCCCCAATTACTGGAGCGTTATTACCTGGAGGGATATATGCACAGAGGATACTGAATCTCCTCGATTATTGGAGTGTTATTACCTAGAGGGATGTATGCACAGAGGATACTGAATCTCCCCATTTATTCGAGCATTATTACCTGGAGGGATGTATGCACAGAAGATACTGAATCTCCTCAATTATTGGAGCATTATTACCTGGAGGGATGTATGCACAGAGGATATTGAATCTCCCCAATTATTGTAGTGTTATTACCTGGAGGGATGTATGCACAGAAGATATTGAATCTCCCAATTATTGGAGCGTTATTACCTGGAGGGATGTATGCACAGAGGATATTGAATCTCCTCAATTATTGGAGCGTTATTACCTGGAGGGATGTATGCACAGAGGATATTGAATCTCTTCAATTATTGGATTATTATTACCTGGAGGGATGTATGCACAGAGGATATTGAATCTCCCCAATTATTGGAGCGTTATTACCTGGAGGGATATATGCACAGAGGATATTGAATCTCCCCAATTATTGTAGCGTTATTACCTGGAGGGATGTATGCACAGAGGATACTGAATCTCCTCAATTATTGGAGCATTATTACCTGGAGGGATGTATGCACAGAGGATATTGAATCTCCCCAATTATTGGAGTGTTATTACCTGGAGGGATGTATACACAGAGGATATTGAATCTCCTCAATTATTGGAGCGTTATTACCTGGAGGGATGTATGCACAGAGGGTATTGAATCTCCCCAATTATTGGATCGTTATTACCTGGAGGGATGTATGCACAGAGGATATTGAATCTCCCCAATTATTGGAGTATTATTACCTAGAGGGATGTATGCACAGAGGATATTGAGTCTCCTCAATTATTGGATCATTATTACCTGGAGGGATGTATGCACAGAGGATATTGAATCTCCCCAATTATTGGAGTGTTATTACCTGGAGGGATATTTGCACAGAGGATATTGAATCTCATCAATTATTGGAGCGTTATTACCTGGAGGGATGTATACACAGAGGATATTGATGCTCTTTTTCTTATTTAACAGTAGGACAGAGCCTACAATCTCAGCAGTATTAAAGTTAGGTAGAGGAGTTAGTAGAGGTTGAAGAGAAATTGAATTTTTATAGACAATTGCAATGCCCTCACCCCTTTTTCCTGTTCTATATAGCCATAGGATATTATATCCTGGAGGGAGATTTTCTTCATTCTGTGTGCTGGGTTTTAGCTAGGTCTCTGTTATGGTAAGGATGTCAGGGGAGTAGTGCGTTATGAATGTATGTAAGTAAGGAAGTTTGTCTGATATACTGTGAGAGTTAAGGTTGATGATGAGTAGATCTGCAATGTGTTTGTTTGAGGGTATAATGTTGCTTGGCCCTGGGTTGGGGTGAATATCCCCTGAGGTAAGGAGGTATTTCTTTAATGAAAGTTGAAGCTTGATAGTTTGTAGAATATCTATGTGGAGTTTACTTGATGTTTTTTCTAGAGTAGGATACTGAAACATACTTGTTACGTAAAAATAGTATTGTGTTCTCACTAAATAAAGAGGGGGCAATAGGAAAGCTTATGTGTGTAATAACAGCTGTGAAGGTATGTGTTGTATGGTAGGTGGTGTGTGGTAGTGGTGTGTGTGTGTGTGAAAGGATGTAATGTAGGTTAGAGTTGTGAGGGTTAGTAAGAGAGAGGAAAGTGAGGCCTGCATGATTTGGGTTTTATGGTATTTGGATGCAAGTGGCAAAATAGGGATGTGCTTAGGGTGGTTGCAGGTGAGTGGCTGTAGGGAGTGGTCAGGTGATTGGGGGTTGGAATAAATGTAGAAGTAGTGGGGCGGGTGAGAATTGGGGGCAGGGTAGGGGAGTGGAGTGAGCCAAGCATAGAGGTGAATTGAGTGGGGCCCAGCTTAAGGAGGTAAGAGTTTAAGAAACAATCAGGCAAAAAAAACAATCAGGCAAGAGGTTAAGAAACTATTAGTAACAGCACGGTTATGTTTTGTGTTGCTGGGGCCGTTTCTTGCACATTTAGTTTGTTAGAGTTTATATTTAGGTCTGGACGCCAATCACTTGCTTGGGGGTAACAACGGCTAGGTGAAAATAAAAGCCGTAACCTTTTTCAGCTCGTTTTCCCAGCTAGTTAACTGGCTTTAAGGTTTGGATGCTGGGAGCTTATTATTTACAGTGATAGACTGCCATCTAGTGGCCAAAAGAGAAAAGCAACACCACTAGTCGGGTTAATTCACCCCAAGTGAATGAGCAATAAAATGGCTGGGAATACTACTGGTCAGTGTTAGTATACATAGCTGGGGGGGATGTGGGGGACACAGAACCCCACATTGGGGGGTGTTGTTGGGGGCGTAGCCCTTCACCTAGTTGGGTTTTACCAAATAATATAAAACAAAACCAGGTAACAAAAAACAAATTAAGTGGGGAGGGCTACACCCCCACCCCTCAACTATATATACTAACATCAGGATCACACTACAGTGGGGAGAATGACATATACCTTTGACTTGCCTCAGAGTACTACTTGTCAGTGAAATGAGTTTTAGGTGAAATGAACTTTCCATGAAATTAACTTTAAGTGATTTGGTCTCAGTGAAATGGGTGTCAATGAAATAGTCTTTCAGTGAAGTGATATGAATTTATATATATATATATATATATATATATATATATATATATATATATATATATATATATATAGTTATACTTCATAGTCTCGAATTACTGAAATCTCGAAGAGTGAATTCGAATATCTA
Organism: Protopterus annectens; assembly: GCF_019279795.1. Lineage (NCBI taxonomy): Eukaryota > Metazoa > Chordata > Ceratodontiformes > Protopteridae > Protopterus > Protopterus annectens. The sequence continues at coordinate 489,053,612 of NC_056740.1, read as the reverse complement.
AAATTCGTGTTTATGCATTTCTGTTATGTTGCGTGTAGTGTTATGGTGACTGAAATTGCAGGTGAGTGAGTGTTGGTGTGTGTTTTTGTGCATTGTATGTGTGGGTAAGGGTAGGGAGGTTTAAGTATGAGTGTGAGTGCTGGATTTATTGGTGTTTGTGTGTGTGTGTGATGTGTATTTGTGTGTGAGCAAGTGGAGGATGGCGTGGTGTGAGTTTTTTTTTATGTTATATGCGATCTCAGAGTTGTTATATATAATTAGGGGGGTGTGGGGGGCACAGCCCACCACATGAGGGTATATGTAGTGTAGGGTTGTGTGAAACTACTGAGATCACTTTGACACCCCTGGGATCACTTCAACACCCCTGGGATCACTTCATTGGCTCTGCTTGACAGAGGATCAGTTAATTAATCAATGGGGCGGTAAAAGCCGACACACTCTGGCTAGGCTTATAAATGCCCTCGGGCAGATAGCCTAGTACCTAGTACCTACCTATGGCTTGTGTGCTGTAGGGGGAATGGTGTGTGTGTGTTATGCGGTGTCTGTTTTATGTATGTTCGTGATTGTGTGATTTGGGATTGTGGGTTTCGGTGTTGTGAATGGTTCAACTTTATATGGAGCGTTTCTCCCCAGGCCTTTGCTGAAAATTGGCTTTGGTCCAAGTCAGACTTTCCCGGTTAACAAATGTTAAATAAATAAAATAAAAAATAAAAATAAAAAATAAAAATTATAGTCTCGGGTTACTGAAATTCGGGATTTCATAATTTGAGATTATGAAGTCAAACCATTTATATATATATATATATATATATATAAAAATACATGCATTTGGTCACATGATCAAATGCCGAACATCGTTGTTTCCAAACCAAAACGTTGAATTTCTAGGTGTCGAACGGTCGGAGTGTCATAAAAAACTTTGAATTCAACATTTCCAACCTCTCTACCACCTAAACAAGTCCTACCATGGGTCAAAAGGGGGGGGGGGTGTTTTGCGTTTCGACATGATTGCATTCGCAATTATGCGAAGTCACCGCACTGCTTTCGAACATTTTCCAGTTGGCCATTCACCGGCCGACTAAATGCGTGCATACCTGTATATATATACATATATATATATATATATATATATATATATATATATATATTGATATGGAGCCACTATGAAATCTCGAGATCTCACAATCTCGACTGTTAAAATCTAGAGTCCATAATGCAGAGATTGTGGAATCTCGAAATCGTAACCAAAAAAAAAAAAGATGACAGTATTCAAAAACATGTTTTTGCAGGGGAGCAAGCCCCCCAGCACCCCCATACACCCCTTGCAAATTAAATATACTAACTCTGAGATCACACTACAGTGAAGAAAACAGTAATGTTCCTGTTCCACACTGTATAGTGATCTACATTACTGTTCCCTTCACTGCACAGCAATCTCAGAATTAGTATATTTAGGTTGCAGGGGATATGGTGGGTATGGGAGGGCTTTCCTCCCTGCAAAAACATGTTTTCAAATGCTGTCATCTTTTTTTTTTTTTTTTTTTTTTTTTTACGATTTAGAGATTCCACAATCTCAACATTATGAACTTGGAATTTTGATAATCAAGATTGTGGGATCTTGAGATTTAGAAGTGGACCCATATATATATATATATATATATATATATATATATATATATATATATATATATATATCTATATATAGATAGATAGATATTTGTGTGTTTGTATATGACCAAGTCTCATATACTCAGATAGATAGTGTCAGAAAAATATGTATTAATATATATGTTTAGTGCTTATTAGAAGCTAAAAGAGTTAACACATTTCATTCTATTTTATGTACAGCTTAATTCTGTATGAAATTATAAGATGATTTTTCAAACTACAGTATGCTTTCTGAAATTGCAAGATGCACCCCTGACCTAGTATTTGCTAGCACAGCAAAATTCATGTTATGCCTTTTGGAAATGTACTGAGAAGCAGGTGATTATCTGCTAGGTCAGGAAAATGAATGAATAGTGTATGAATAGAACAATACTGTTTTCTATAATGTGATTGAATATGAACAATCAGCTCTGTTCGTGTTATGAGAACATGCACAGCTGTGGAAAAGAAGAGATACATCAGACAAAAGACTGCTTGAGGAATCTGTACTTGCTTTGTGCTCGAATTAGCTATAGTACCTTGAATGGTAACATAACATAGTGGGAAGTTGTATCTAACTGGTGGTCATCAAGGCCACGTTGTTTTTCTTAGGAAGTTTTTCATAAAATTGATAGTGCAAGCAGAAAATCATGGACAAACAGCTGCTATGAAGTAATGATGTTAGCACTTGTGATCTGTTACGTCAGCTTGGTAGGCAATGTCTTGTTAGAAAATGTATAAAGATGATCTTACTTCCTGATTTTAGTTATACAAACTCTGTATTAGCACGTTTTTGTCTCCTTGCTGCAAGATTAAAGTGCCTTAACCTGAACCCTCCGTGTACTGATCTTTTTGAAGTTTATTTTTCCTTTGACAGATTGGTCCTTCGGACCGGAAACTCTCGGTCTAGCTCAGGTCAGATGGGCCCGGTGGCATGAAACCATACAGGGAAGAGGCCACATCGGTTCTTCTGCTCTGAAAGACCTCCAACTGAATTGTCGTTCAAAAGAGGCCAGCCACTATTTCTGATCTGCGATTGGAGGACTAGTCAACGGTTCCATCAGTGAGACGGTCAATCATGGAGGCTCAGGTAAGGAGGAATTTACCTTTTCTCTGTTTCAGATCAGGGACTTGTTACAGTATTTGTTTTTGTCAGTGAGATTTTTTTGTATAAATCAGGGACAAAAAAGATTGCTGTCTTGTCACAGATCAGGGAAACAGGATAGGTAGGCAGTTATTCTAGATAAACTGTGAAAAAAGAAATTGTGGTACCATGTGATAAGAAGGGTTATGTAACAATTTCTAACTAAGTTAAGACAACATGGGAAATAAGTGCACAAAAAGATCCCGAGATCCGCCATTAACCGAAGATGCGAAATATATGCAATTACAACGTGCCTATAACGTTAGGTACTATACAAAATGGGTTAATAAATACAAATTTGATGGCAAATTAGACAAACCTTTACTTATCAAACTTGTCAAACAACTTAAAACAGACGCAAAAGGTCAGGTGAAAAAGCAACGCCAATTAGGCATTCCCCAGGCACACAGGTGGCTTGAGGAAGCAAACCACAGGGAACAAAAGATTAAAAATTCAAAAGCAATGTTTTTAGACAAAGAAGACAATAACCTAGTAATAGCATCAGGCCCTCCGCCCCCTCCACTTCCCTTACCAGAATATGAAGCGAGTGGACAAGCTGATCCACCTCCGCTATATCCAACTGCCCCTGCGAAATCAAAACCGTTTGTCAGAGATCCTGTCGAGACTAGGTCTCAAACACGTAACTTAAGAGGGGATATTGAATTATATGAAATAAATAAAAATTCACGAGCTATGAGTGAAGAAGAGATATGTCCACTCATAGAAGTACCAATTCCACAGGCAGGACAGGCAGGACAGGACCCAACTCTTCTAGTGTATAGACCGTGGACACCGGAAGACATCCGGAAAGCCACAGAGGGAATTCCCCATCCAAAAGTTAATTTTAGAAAATTCTTAGAAGACTTACAGGGCATGAGGTTAAGTTACCATTTAAATGGAGAAGAAGTAGAGAAAGTAGTCAGACAAATCGTAGGTCCAGATTGGCACATGATCAGTGGCAACTGGAATCCCCGTGATGCGGAACATAAGCCACTCCCACATAGCAACGCAGAGCTGGATAACAGAGTGAAAGGTCTGACAGACCGAATCTCTGAGAAATGGAAGCCTAGGGCTGACTGGACTTGCATTAATCAATGCATCCAACAGGAAGGTGAAACTGTTGATAGATATTATGCTAGATTATTAGAGTGTTTTAATAACCATTGTGGAATGCAGGTACCTGAAGACCGAACACATGATTCCCCATATGAGCAACAACTAAAGAATACATTTTTGAAGGGTAGTATTGCACCCATAAGTAGTTTTATTACAAAGCACATGGTAGATTACCGTACAAGTAGATTACAGTCATTACTTGAATATGCGAGACATGCTGAAAGGCATTTTAATAGCAAAAAGAAAACCCAAGTATTTGCAGTAGAAGATGGAGCAGAAGTCTTTGTAGTGCAGTCCGGGAAGAAGGGCAAGAAAAATGCCCAGGGAAACAAACAATCTGATAAGTGATCAGAGGAGTTTGAAGAGAGAAAGAAAAGGGGTGAATGTTTTAAATGCGGGAAAAAGGGACATTTGGCAAGGGATTGCAGGCAAAACAAAAAGGTAGCCATGGAAGATAAGGAGGGTGAGGACTGACTATATGATAGTCAAGAATCACTAGAAGGGAATAACCAAAAAAAGACAAATGCAAATGTGATAGAAGGATTAGAGAATGTGATAGAAGAAATAGAAGAAGTACAAGAAATCACAGATGGTGACGAAAATGAAATTTTAGACTTGGCATTATTGAGCCTAGAGCTCTATTTAGCAGACACAAAACTGGAAGTTACACTTCTGGTAGAGGGGAGGGAAGTTAAATTCCTGTGTGACTCAGGGGCTTCACGGACCCTGATACATCCTTCCAAACTACCAGAAAATTCAAAATCACTCGATTATATATTAGTAAAAGCAGCTAATGGACAGCTGTATCGGGAGCCACTCTCCCATAGCATAGCAATAACTGACCCTGTTTCAGGGATGACCCAAAAGAGCAAAATTGTTGTTTCTGCAAAATGCCCAGTAAATCTTTTGGGCAGAGACCTTATGCAGATATTTGGCATAGCAGTAGTTCCAACTATGCAGGGTATGGAAGCACAGCGACAAATGGATACCTTTGTGGTGCGAGCGGATGGGGAAACACTTTATTGGTACAGCCAGGACTTGGTTACGACTGGTCCAGGGGCAGTAACCGAAGAACTGATGAATGTAGCCATCAGTAAATCCCCCACCCTTGACACTAATAAACAGCATTTGTTGCATTGCACTCTATATTACTGTAGCAAACCAGGACCTGATAAAGAATATGAGCAAGAACTGTTTAGAAACCATGCTAACAGATTAGTATTACGAAAGCTGTACTGGGACACAGAAGGAAACAGTGTAGTAAGCTGTTCATTGCCCCAGGAATTCCTAGCACTTTATAAATCTGATCGATTACCACATGTTAGTTTAACTAAGGACAAGAATGTGAAGTGGGCAGACCTAGGAGAAAAAGTCACAAGGTGGGAAAAACAGACAGAATTGGAACTATCAGAACAGGGAGTACAAAAGCAGAAGTTGAATTGGATAACACAGAGACACCCAGCTGTGCACTTGCAGGCAAGTGAGGACAGCTGAGTAGCACTCTTACTAGAGGAAGAAGAAAAAGCCTTACGCGGCATACCAGAGACTCTCTGGTCAACAGGGAAATCAGATGTAGGACTTATTCGTACAGCAGGACCAGTTACTATCATGCCAAAATCAGTATTTAGACCACAGAAGAGACAATATCCCTTAAGAAAAGATGCAGAGGTAGGAATCAAACCTATAATAGCAGCCTTACTTAAGGAAGGAGTATTGATAGAATCTCCCGATTCGCCATGTAATACACCCTTATTTCCTGTTAGGAAAGCAAATGGAGAATGGCATATGGTCCAAGATTTACAAGCTGTAAATGATGCAGTTATACCTAGAGCACCTGCGATGCCAGATCCACACACCTTATTAAATGATTTGAAGCCTCAACAGAAGTATTTTTCTGTGGTAGATATTAGCAATGCATTTTTCTCAATACCGATACACCCTGTCAGCCAACATTGGTTTGCATTCACATTTCAGGGGAAAAGGTATACATACACGTGACTACCACAGGGATATTGTGAGAGCCCAACAATATTCGCACAGGAAATGGCAAGTAACTTGGCGGGATTTATCCCACCGAAAGGCAGCCAGATTTTACTTTATGTAGATGACATTCTGCTGGCAGCCCCCACCCAGCAAGAATGCAGAGAAGATACCATAGCGTTATTACAATTTCTAGCCACTCAAGGACACAAAATAAACAAAAACAAACTGCAGCTTTGGAAAAAGCAAGTTAAATACCTGGGATATGTAATATCCAAAGAAGGCAGAATATTAGATGAAGACAGGAAAATAGCAATCTTACAAGCACCCAAACAGACTACCAAGAAGGAAATGATGTCCTTCCTAGGTACGACCAATTTTTGTCGGAGTTGGATTCCAAACTATGCCTTGGAGTCTGCTCCACTGACCAACTTAATATACAAGAAGCCTATGGCAGCACAAGATTCATTACAATGGACACCAGAAGCAGAATCAGCTTTCTGCAAATTGAAACAACTGATAGTATCCTCATTAGTTTTAGGATTACCGAACTATCATAAACGATTTTTCCAAACTGTAGATTGTAAGCAAGGCTATATGACATCAGTGTTAACACAGCAACATGGGGACAAACAATGCCCCATAGCTTACTATTCATCACAGCTAGACCCAGTGGCGTGATCCTTGCCCCACTGTGTACAAGCAGTAGTCGCAGCTGCAATGGCAGTGCAGGCTTCAGCCTCAGTAGTGTTATTCCACCCTCTCACATTGAGAGTGCCTCATGCAGTCACGATTATTTTACTGCAAGAAAAAGTAGCATATCTTTCTCCTGCTAGACATCTTTCCTGTATGACTATACTGTTGAGCCAACCTCATATGACAATTGAACGATGCACAACTTTGAATCCGTCAACCTTGCTCCCAACCCCTGCAGATGGCAAACCACACTACTGCCTGCAGGAGATTGAGCAAAAGACACTGCCTAGAAAAGATCTCACGGATGTTCCCTTGGATGATGCTGAGGTGACATTCTATGTGGACGGCTCATGCAAAAAGGGTCCTACAGAACAGAATCTAGTAGGGTATGCAGTAGTTTCTGATACTGAGATTTTAGAAGCAAAGTCTTTACAACACAACTTATCTACACAAGCAGCAGAATTGATTGCTTTAACAAGGGCATGTACCTTGGCAAAGGCTAAATGTGTGAACATTTTCACTGACAGCCAGTACGCTTTTTCTACTGTACATGTTTTTGTGCAGCAGTGGAAAAATAGAGGAATGATAACATCTACTGGCAAATTGATTAATCATGCGCGATTTATTTTAGATTTGTTAGAATCTATTCAGTTGCCTCAGAAAGTAGCTATTTGTAAATGCATAGCTCATACCAAGCAACAGGATAGGATTTCAAAAGGTAATGTGAGAGCTGACACAGCTGCAAAGCAGGCAGCTACAGCTTCAGAAGTATTTCTTTTGTGTGAGGAATTACAACCTTCTGAGATTTTAGATTTAGAAATGTTAAAAACAGTGCAGACACTTACTACAAATGTAGAAAAACAGAAATGGATAAAACGAGGAGCAATTCTTGAGAAAGGGCTATACATCTCCAAAGAAAGAAAACCAATTTTGCTGTCTAACTTGTTTAGATATGCAGCTTTGTTGAGCCATGGGCAGTGCCATGTCTCAACAGGGGGGATAGTACAGTTAGTGAATCGAGTGTTTACAACGTTTGGATTTACAAACTACACAAACATTTTTTGTGCAGCATGCCATGTTTGTAACAGGCATCATGCATAGGGGACAATGAAGCCTAAGCAAGGGAGTTTCCCTACACCACCATACCCATTCCATACTATTTGTATGGATTTCATAGAACTAAACAAATGCGAAAATAAAAAGTACTGTCTTGTCATTATAGATATGTTTTCCAAATGGGTGGAAGCTTTTCCGACCAAAAATCCAGATGCAGCTACTGTTGCAAAAGTCCTCATTAAAGAAATTATCCCTAGATTTGGCATACCGGAAAAGATCTATAGTGACAATGGCACACACTTTGTAAATCAAACCATACAACAGTTGAGCCGTTATTTCAGAATTTCCTTGAAAAAACATTGTGCATACCACCCCCAATCTGCAGGATTAGTAAAGGGGCATAATGGGGTTCTGAAAAATAAGCTTAGGAAATTGATCAGTGAGACACAGAAGAACTGGGTGCACTGTCTGCCTCTGGCATTGTTGAGCGTGAGAACTGTTCCAAATGCAAAGGGGTTAACTCCTTTTGAAATACTGTTTGGGAGGGCATATTATATACCTCAGTGGAAACCTCTCATGCCTGCAGACCAGGAGGCTGACAGTTCACTTGCAGAGTACATGAGGAGACTTCTGAATAACAAACAACTTCTGCAGTTAAATTCTGTTTCAGATAAAGAACAGACCAGACCATCGGAAGCAGTAGTACAACCAGGGTCGTGGATCTAGGTGAAGGTCGTGAAGAAGAGAAATTGGAGTTCTCCGAAGTGGGAGGGACCGTTCCATGTTTTGCTGGCAACACCTACTGCGGTCAAGATAGCTGAATGTGTGTCCTGGATCCATTTGATGCACTGCAAACTGGTCAAGAACTTTGAACTGGACAAAAACCTTGTTACTGTTATACAACGAGAACAAAAATGACCAGGTATAGAGTAAACAGGGATGCAGAACAACCTCAGAAAAATTGCATGATCATCCTGTTAGCTATACTGGTAACAATGATCTTTTTGCTGTGGCCTTTCCTTTTTTCAGCCACATGAGTTGAACTGAACAAACGTGATGCGTTACTCATAGACTGGCACCCAAACTTTAACACTTACCAAGCAATTAAATATGTGTATGCTGAAACTTTTAATGTTTCGAACTGCTGGATTTGCACAGCTATACCAACAGCATATGGGGGATTATTAATGACTGCTGTCACCCTAGGGGTCAATGAGACCTGGGAAAATTTGATTTTTGATACTACACCTGTAAAATCACAAGACAAAAGAGCATTGTACCTACCTGTTACACAAAAAGGAATTGTATGTTTTTATAAAAATGACACTATTCAGGTGGGTTGGAGAAATTGCAATGTGACTGTTTCTCATAAATGTTATATCAAGGCTAGTAAGGCAGAAATTATTTGTGATACAAACTATGACTCATATCTTGAGAAAATGCAAAAAACTGTTAGTGAAATACAGCATAATCCTGTTCTTTTGAAGCAACTTTCTATCATTGATAAGAAAATGTTTCATGCAGGGCAAGCATATATCAATACTAAAGTAGAGAATTGTTATATTCTTTGTGGGAAAAAGGCATACAAATGGCTACCTGAGAATTGGTCTGGCAGTTGTTTTTTGGGTTACCTGGTTCCGGCCATACGACACACTGCAGCTTTGCCTCGAGGGAAAATTCAAAATGTCAGAGAGGTCAGCAGTAAACCTGGAAATCCAATCAAGAGACCCGAGAATCCAGTGGGACGAATCAAAGCAGGATGGAGAAACCATAATTCCATAAAGAACAAAGATAAACTGACACACATGGACTTGAGTGACACTATTATATCATGGGCAGGCATAGCCCCTGCATATGGCACAGTAAAATCGATTTGGGAGCTGAGAAAACTGTCCAAACTTCTTGAAGTTATGAGCAATGCAACTTTTTCGGCTCTCGAATTAATGACTGATGAACTAAACGCTATGAGAACTGTGGTGCTTCAAAACCGCATGGCTCATGACTTCACCCTAGTGGCGAGAGGTGGTACGTGCGCTTTAATCAAAGAAGAATGCTGTTCATATATTCCTGACAACCAGCATGGGATAAATGACCATCTTGAGGTGATTCAGCAAGTGTCGACCATGACCAAACCAGGCCCAAACCCTCTGATGGACTTTTTCCAGAATTTGTTTGGGGGGGGTGGGGTTCCATCCTAATGAACATCCTGATTGCCATTTGTGTGGGATTACTCCTATTAGGAGCATGCATCTGTTGTGGTATTCCCTGCATAAAAAAGTTAATCAAATATTTTATAGACATGTCAGTTTCTGAGACTTTGTATCAAAGTACTGAAATTGAAGAATTGTTGAAAAGTGAAATGCTTTCATAAGTCTAAACTAAATGACTCTCTTAACTGCAAATCCAAAATGGAAGAGGTTAGGAGAAGAAGCAAACTGCTTATGCTTTTGAAAACAGAATAAAAAGTATTAACAGGGGGGAAATGTCAGAAAAATATGTATTAATATATATATGTTTAGTGCTTATTAGAAGCTAAAAGAGTTAACACATTTCATTCTATTTTATGTATAGCCTAATTCTGTATGAAATTATAAGATGATTTTTCAAACTACAGTATGCTTTCTGAAATTGCAAGATGCACCCTGACCTAGTATTTGCTAGCACAGCAAAATTCATGTTATGCCTTTTGGAAATGTACTGAGAAGCAGGTGATTATCTGCTAGGTCAGGAAAATGAATGAATAGTGTATGAATAGAACAATACTGTTTTCTATAATGTGATTGAATATGAACAATCAGCTCTGTTCATGTTATGAGAACATGCACAGCTGCGGAAAAGAAGAGATACATCAGACAAAAGACTGCTTGAAGAATCTGTACTTGCTTTGTGCTCGAATTAGCTATAGTACCTTGAATGGTAACATAACATAGTGGGAAGTTGTATCTAACCGGTGGTTATCAAGGCCACATTGTTTTTCTTAGGAAGTTTTTCATAAAATTGATAGTGCAAGCAGAAAATCATGGACAAACAGCTGCTACGAAGTAATGATGTTAGAACTTGTGATCTGTTACGTCAGCTTGGTAGGTAATGTCTTGTTAGAAAATGTATAAAGATGATCTTACTTCCTGATTTTAGTTATACAAACTCTGTATTAGCACGTTTTTGTCTCCTTGCTGCAAGATTAAAGTGCCTTAACCTGAACCTGCCATGTATTGATCTTTTTGAAGTTTATTTTTCCTTTCACAGATAGATAGATAGATAGATAGATAGATAGATAGATAGATAGATAGATAGATAAATAAGGTTTTTTTGGGGAATATTGCTGATTTGAATAACAATCTCCAAAGGTTTTGTATCTTATAAGCATGTGTCGGTTAAACAAGATGGACTTATACATAATAAACCTTTAATTTATCCTTTTTGGTGCTTCATTTCTGACATATGTATTTATTTAGCTTTGAAGCACTAATGCTGAAATTATCAAAAGTAAATTGTGGTCATCACAGTTTATGGCAGTGAAGAAATCATAAAATGACATTTGTTCTTCTGAATTTTTAAACTTCTGGAGCTGTAGATTACAAGGAAGATGTGCTGATGATAATGATTTCTGAAATGGCCAGCTTACAGACATACAATTCTGGTCTTCTTTGTTGAATTTTGGATGCATTTCAATGAAAATTCTTTTGCACACAGCGCTGTTTTGTTCTGAATGCAGTTTTCATCAACTGTATCATCTGATTTTTTATCTGTGATGTAATATGTCTCTTTATAGTGGTGTATTAAGATAAGTAATTACATTGCTTAAATGTTATGCTGTATCATTTGCTTTTAATTGCTATTATTGTGTTATGGACAAATTATATTTACATGTTTTCCAAGTTGGTACCTCTAAAAAGCACATGTATGTCGACAAATACAGAATTGTAAAATTCCTTGAATGCTGTAGTCAGCTGATTCTATTAATGATTGAGTTAATTGTTTAAAATACTTTTCATACTATAGAAAGGTGAAGAAAACTGTATTTATTTTTAAGTTAAGAAAAACATAGGTGAAGAAGCTAATGATAATGCACAAACATCAGAAAGCTGTTCAAAGGGAAAAAAAGACTGAAAAATGTTCCTCTTTAAAAGGCTGACATTCATATAAATTTGAGAAGTCTGTCTAGTATAGGTTGAAAGAAATGCAAAGACTTTCCTCTAATGTTAACAAACTGATAGAAATAGATTACATCAGTGAAGCCACTCAAGTTATCTGTTTTTGCCCATTTTCATCACCGCCTGAGTGCCATATCTGAATGACCTGCTTTCAGAGACGTCCAATATGGCACAGCAATCATGTGAGATATTGAACTTCCATTACACAGAAAAAGCCAAAAAGCAAGGAAAGCTGCCAATTATCAGCTCTTCTTCTTGCTGAGTAATGACTGCAGCCTTCACTTTGGCATTTGGGAAATGTTTATCGTTAATTGTAGTGCCTTCATCCTTAGATTCTTGCATCAGCATGACAACCAACTACTACATGAACCCTTAAGAGGCTACAGTTTTCCCTCTTGTTTTGCTATAAGGCATATTGACAGTAACTCAACAGTATTTTTATATTTTCTAATTCAATTCCTCAATTATAACAGACTATCAATTTTAGCATCCTGATAAAGACAAAATCTAATTGTGTACTTTGCCGTAGTTTTCTTCAGTGTTAACAGAACAGTATTGTTTATAATATGTAATAGTACTCTTATTGCAAATCAATTAGTAGAGCATTTTTGCATGATTGCAGCATAGTATGCTTGTCTCTCTTGAGAGATCACAGCAGGACTCAACAGCAATTAAAAACAACAGGGGAAGTTATTTAACTGATAGGATGCTACAATGCTTGTTATCTTAGCTATTCATTCATTTTAAGTACCCAGTTAATTAAAGTTATGTCACAAGGTGCTTGAGCTTATCTTGGTAATATCTCGGCATAAGGCAGAAAACTGTCTACCACAGAACATTTATGCACTTACATGCACCCAATGCATACAACAAGGGGCAGGTTTAAACATCATCAGTTCACTAACTGACATGTCTCTCGGATGGTAGAGGAAATCACAGGTCTATGTTTAATATAACTTGGACACAAGAAGGACGTGGAAAGTCCACAGTGAAGGCACCTCAGGTGAGATCTAAAATAAAGAACCAAGCACTGCATGCCAGTAACACTAAATACTGCATCTCTGTGTTGCACAGTATGTGCTGTTCTGTGGGGTCTTAAAGTTCCTTTCTGGTACATTGAAACATACAAAATAGTCATAAGAAAGGCACAATAGGAGAAATACTTGCTAGACTGCGTATAGGAATAAGTCAGTCTAACGGAATATGAGGCCTGTTTCTACTGTCTGTCCTTGTCAATATTTTTAGATTTACTTGAAATTAATTATAATGTAATTAAAATCCTTGCTAGACTGTGTCCAATGTTATTTGGTCTGCTGATGACATTTAAAGACTTTCTGTCCTGCAATTAAGTGTAATTCTTCAAATGGGTGGGGCAGACATTTCTCATACACAGATGCTGTATTAAAATGTCAATGGTTAGTGGAATAAATGTCCATGAGAGTTGCTATTAAACTCTTGCAGTTATGCAGTCAATTTTCTGTACCCTTGACCTAAAGGTATGAAAAAGAGGCATAACTTCAGACAGGAAATAGAAAAAGATGTGCTGAATTCTGTAAACAGAACATACAGTATACCAAAATCTGGACCAAGACCAAAATAATGGGGGGAACAAAGGCCCAAATATAGAAACAGGATTTAAATATTGCTCTTACAAACTTTGTGTTAGCATGCATTTTCTGAAGGGCGGTGGTACAGCTGTTAGCATTGTCGCCTCACTGCAAGAGGTTCTCCACTTCGATTCTTGGCTGGGGTGCCTTCTGTGCAGAGTCTGCATGTCCTCCCTGCAGTCACATGGATTTCCTCCAGGTGCTCTAGCTTCCTTGCACATTCCAAAGACATACAGCAGGTGAAATAGAGACTGTAAATTGGCCATAGTTGAGAGTGTGTGTGTGAGTGGTATAAATAAACTACCGCTGCAGGGCTTGTCACTTGGTGGTGTAAACTTTGTTTCATTGTTACTGCTGTAGTGACACCCTGACCTCATGTGCAAAATGAGGGAAAATGGGTTGAGGATGGATGGATGGAGGAAGTCTGAAATGCAAATATATGTCATTATCTGATCGTTATTAGTGACTTCAGTCCTGTATGATTTGCCAGAAAACCATAGATTTAATGACAAACAGACCAAATATTTGAGGCAAAAGTATGGACATTCTGCCGAAAATCTGTACAGTTGAGTGGTATGATAGAACATTAAGCATAGGACTTCATATTATTAATGGCCTTCACAATCAGAATGTATGCCCCTTTAAAATCCGTATTCAAATATGCATATTTATTTTAACGACACCTTCCATGAATTAAGAATTCACATATCGTGACCATACAAACATTACATAGAATGTGCCATCTCTCTAGATATGTCATAGTGTCTTGGATAATTTGAACATTTTATGGAGGTGTCACAAACAAAATGCAAGATTAACAAATGTTAATAAAACACATTCTGAACATTTCTTTGAAACAGTAAAAATTAATGACACAACACAGAAACAGGAAAATGGAAGGATAAATCTAACATCCCTTACCTCTAGTGGTACAGATCTATTGATTAGTGGTGTTTCTTTTTTTAACTAGTTAGTAATTTTTTTACATTTTTCTAAAAATACAACAAAATTGCCAGAATGTGATTTAATATTTGTTGACATGGTTAATAAGTCATATACCACTACCCCCATTTGTGTATAACAGTTTGCATGCAGAGTGGGGGAGTCATGGCATGTAGGGAAAGTCCAATCTCTCCCCTCCCCCACACAAATAGTTCATTGGCTTAGAAGTGTACTACTTCCATTTGTGTTGAATCTATAATCAGCTCTCATCACTGTGGCCAAGATGGGAAAATGGCAAAGAAACCAAAAATGTGAGCAAACTATGGGGATCCCTGGAAGGTTAGTGGTGTGGCTTCATCCCCTTTTGAAGGGCAGCACCCCATTACTAAATTAGAAGTAGTAGAAGGTTTAACCTAGGCTGACCTCATGCCTCTTCTGTTATCATCTACAAACTCTTCTTTTTAGTTAGTTTAAAGTTTCAAACATCCAGTTCTTATATAACAGTATCAGTGCTTTGCTTTAAAGTGTTTCAGTTTGTTTCTGTTACTCTGATCTTATATAACTGCACTGGTGTCTTACTCTAGTTAAATGTAAAAAAAAAAAAAAAGATCGAAATAGGATGTAGGACATCTTGTTGCAGGAATCTACTTTGATTTCCTATTCATTGCATACTGCTAGCCAACTGACCATATCCATTGTCAATTACTTTCACTGTGCAAACCACACATCAAACATAGATACTTATTGGCTCATTAAATCAAATGAAAAACAATAAAGCAAGCCCCCTGTACCCTATGTCATGAGTTGCATTCAAAGACCCCCTGCTACTCATATGGATTAATTATGAGACTGCACAAGCATTTAGAAATGGAATCAGGCAGTACAACAAAATAACTGTTGTCTATACTCTGGGCAGCCCTTGCCTGCCCACTGTAAAGTAATCAACCAGGAAAGTGAAAACACAACACAAGGTACTTAGCAGCTAGGATAATCAGTCACTTCTTCATGGCAGTTAGCACAGAGGGTTAAGGCTGTGTACTGCAGTGCTGGTAGTATAGAGCTTGATTCATTCAGCCCCCATTTATCTGCTATGTGACGTTAAGCAAGTCAGTTAAGCAGCCACTACTCTTGGGTCACCCCCTGAAAAGGAACTGAGGGCCTACCTGGTTAACAAATAAGCGTTATTTATTTACTCATGACTGTTTCTGCATTAAGGAGTTCTGCTTCCCATAAATTGCACCATTATCATGCTCGACCTTCTTTATTAGTCTATATACCCTCTTAGGCCTTTTATTGGTCTATATACTCTCTTAGACCTTTTATCAGTTTGTATACTCGCTTAAGCCTTTTATCCATTTATATACTCTCTTAGGCCCTATCTTACATATCACACCTCATATCTGACCTAGGTTATTGCTTGAAAGGCTCCTTGGGTAATTTGATCCACCTGGTTAACGAATGCATAAAATAAATACTTGGGGTACTAACATTGCATTCAGTATTCAGAAGAAAATCTAGTTTTTGCCCTGGGTTCTAGGTTCCCTAATGATATTGTAACTGGTCAGTTAGCAGTGCTGAATGTGTAGAAAAATTCAGTCATCCACAGTTCTGCATATGTGTTGCATATTTTTAATTCATAGTTCAATCTCAGTTTTAGCTGAGACTGTTCCCCAGAAATCTCTGCTAGATTTAAATGCTGCATTATACAGTATTTCATAATATGATTGTCTAGATAATCATACATCACTTAGATAAATGAAAGGCAAGTTTTGCCATTGCAAATGACTAATTATCAACTTTGGAGAAGTTTCCAGATCGGGGTAAAAGTCAGAAGAAGCAGCAAACTGTGTCATATCATACTTAGAACTATCAGGCCAACGGATTATTTAACAAACATATAAAAAATATTACATTTTATTTATTTTGATTATTTCTTTGATGAAGGTGTAAAACAAGTGGCCTTTTGAGTTTTGACCTGTGTTAAACCCAAACAAATATATAATGTGAATAAAATGCAAGCATTTCCATAAGTAAGTGTTACCCATGCAAAGTGTTACAGTAAGATAGTTAGCTAGACATGAATTCCTTCTTGAGTAAGATATAAAAAACAAAATATTGTATGCAAGCTGAGGGACATACTGACACAATAGTTCCACAGTGAAACAAAATAAATATAGTATATTTAATTGCATTTTGTTAACATTACTCTGTCCATACACCACCTCCAGGATACAGGCTGTCTGGGAAAGAAAGTTCAAGACTGCAGGATTCTTCCAAGCTAGTTTCCAGCTGCATAAACAGGTACTTCCACAAAAATCATCCACAGATTAACTCTGACTGGCTTGCACTCCACTCTTCCAGAGTCTTTCTTCAGATGATCTTTCAGGTGAGGAATTATATATAAGGCAACCCCCTTATATATAACCATAACTGTCAGAACCTTCGTACTGAGAGAATATTGCAATCAATGCTTTGTACTGCACTACACTCAGCGGTACTCTACACATTTTAAGACACATTACACATTTTCTAGGTAATCTGGTACAACTACCCCTCCCAGCACAAAAACAGGGGATTTAGAATCATAACAATGGGTTGTGTGTCTGTCTCTACAAATCGAGTGGTTGTTTCCATACTATGAGCTATTAGTTTAGCTCTCCAAGACATTTATCATTACACTAATTATTTCTTAAAAATTCTGTCCCCTCTTGCTTTTGAACATTTGAGAAGGATCCTTCTAGCTGTGTGCCAGGTTGAGACTCTCTCTTTTTCTTGCATGAGCTGCAACTTGTAAGCTTTCCATTCATGGATCCAACACATTAATGTGATACATTTGCTTCAGCTTTTTCTTTCCTGGATATAAATAGTTAACTGCATTGGTTCTTTCCATCACCTCGAATGGTACCTGTCATTTCACAAAAAATGTGTTTTCCATAGACGGCACTAACACTAGAACTTGATGTGAGAGGGTTATATTTTCTAAGATGGCCATTTTTATTATAAACTCATATTTCCTGGGCTCTCTATATGTGCTACTTTGCTATGTGCAATGCTAGCTTCAATTTATCTTGCAAGTTAACATAGTACTCTATTACACTTTTAAGTGTTTTTTTCTCTTCCCAAGATTCCTTAGCACCGTCCAACAGCCCTCTCAGATGCCTGCCATAGAGAAGCATAAATGAGGTGTCCCAAACTAAAGCTTGTGGTGCCTCTGACTGTAAACAGCAAGTAGGCTAACAAGTGCTTCCAGTTCTTACTTCATCAACAACTTTCCTCAGTAAGGATTTCATTGATTTATTAGACTTCTTTAATAATCCATCAGCCTACATATGGCAGAATGATAACTTTAAAGCACTGACATAATTGGTATAGTGCCTTTGACAAAAAAGAGTTGTCATCACCTAAAAGTACCTTCTTAGGATAACCAGTCTAGAATATAACAGAACCAGTTCCTTGGAAACAGCCTTAACATTAGTTTTCCACAATGGATGGATTTGGGCTTACAGGTTGTGGGACATTTCCATATGGAGATGATTGGATGGAGACAGATGGTTTATTTTGCAGTGCAGCAGCAGAAACATATGGATGGCTATGGCAAATTCACTGTGGCCATAGAGGAGCACACAGTGCCGTGCCCACAGCTGAAATAACCACATGCATAGTGGGGGAACCGGAACATGTATGCCCTGTCTGACCTGGATCTTCCATTGGAAGCAATCAGGCAGAAACTTAGCACTGGCAGCTGAAGGCGGCATTTTAAATGTGGACAGGTTGAGGATTTTAGTTATCTGTTGAGGGAGGGCGTTCCAATCTTTGGCTATTTTATGGGAGTAGAGGGAGTCCCCGTGATAGTTGTGAGACTGGGTTACTTTTAGCATTAGTTTGTTGAATGACCTGACGAGTCTACATTTTGTGTTTGGCTGGACTAGGTTTGATAGAGCTGGGCAGTCGGTAGGTTTGAATATGATTTTATGGACAAGTGAAAGTTGTTTTAGTAATAATAGGTTGGGAAGTTCTAACCAGTTGAGCTGTCGGAGAGCAGTGCAGTGGTGCGTTCTGTGGGGTTGGTTGGTGACAAACTTAGCTATTCTGTTATAGCAGGAGTCTAGTTTATTTAGGTCATTTTTTGATAGGTTAGTAAAGGCCTCAGAGCAGTATAGAAGGGTGGATAGCAAGTGGGATCTTGTAGTGGCCAGTCTAGCTTGTTGTGTAAGGTAAGGTTTAACCCTGTATAGAGCGCCTAGTTTAGAGTGGATTTTTTTTGATGGTCAGATAGATGTGTTTATCAAATTTTAGTGAGTCATCTATGGTTACCCCTAGCAGCTTGGTCTGATTGGTGAGCTTGATTTTTGTACCATTGTTAGATAGTATGGAGAGGGATTGGGTACTGGGTTTGGAAGATTTATTAGAGAAAATTATGAGCTTGGCCTTATTTGGATTTAGGATAAGATGGTGGTACTTTTCAATGTCTTGGAATGATGATTGCATTTTGTGTTGGAGTTCTTGTGGGAAGTGGGCGGAGCAGATAAGGGAGGAGTCATCTACATATTGGATGATGGTGGCATCTTGGGTGGCAGTATATCAGTTGTTCGTAAATATTATGAAAAGGAGCCTAATAGCCTTAGACAACCATTAGGAAACAGTCAGTTTTGTCATAGGTTGTCCCTTCTTATTACCTTCACAAGAAATGAACAATTGATTTAAAGGACTGAACGATTTATATCTGTCAAGATGGTACTTGAGTTGTCTATGAACATCCAAGGTGTGGAGTATCATTTTCCTTCATTTTTAGGTTCAGGAAAAAAAATGTGGAGATGGGTAGTTAACTGGGATACACGTTAACATAAAATATGGACTAGTTGTCAAAGAAACCCTGTCCCTGTGAAAAATGAGATAAAGTTGACTCACCACAAAAGCTTGCAACTCAAGATACTCTTCTTGCAGAAGTCAGAGCAATCAGTGAAACTGTTTCCCATTTTAAGAACCTCAGGTCAGCCAGGTTATCTGGTTGAAATGGAGCAAGTATTAGTTTCTGTAACACAATTTTAAAATCCCAAGGAGCAGCCACCGGGTTCCTAGGTGGCCTCTTATGCAAAACTCCTTTCAAGAAAATTTTGATATGAGATTGTATGGAAAGAGGAAGATGCATGGGCAGACATGCTGGAATGTGTGATAAATGAACCTTGATAGAGGAATAAGAAAAGCCATAGGATAGTAACTCACACAAATATCGTAAACCCAGAGAACAACTAGGCCTGAATAGCTGCTGGAAATTATGGCACATTTGCTAATATATGATTTTTTTAGTAGCAGGCTTTCTTACCTCCATTAGTACCTGCTGCGCATACTTAGAAATCATGTGCCTAACAGGAACTGAGACCCTAGCATCCAGTCAGTGAATTGAAGACAATGGATATTGGTGTGTCAAATACCTTAGTGTTGTGTGAGTAGATCCAGTCTATGAGAATGCTTGTGGTAATTGCATCTGGCCATTTCCAGAAGAAGGGAGAACCATGGTTGCCTGGATTAGAAGGGAATCACCACATCTTCAGGGATTCTTTCTGCAACTTCAGAAGTACCATGGACATTAGAGGAAAGGGTGGACATTAGTGGAAAGTGTAGTAATGCATACAGGAACATTCCTGTAACAAAATGTTGTCAGTTGATTCTTCAGAGAGTAAGCAAAGAGGTCTGCTAGTGGATTTCCCCATAGATGTATCAAATCCTGGAAGACACCTGATCTAGTTTCCATTCGTGAGGGTCTGCCGTGGTCATGCTCAACTTGTCTACAACATAGTTTTGCCTGTACAGTGAGACTGTGCTGTAAAGCTACATCTCAAACTAATATGGCTGCTTTGCAAAGGAGATATGACCTGGTTCCCACTTGCTTGTTAACATACCACATGACTGTGGAATTGCCCTCAACCACTTGAAGAGGTCCCGGGGACCAAAGATGGTTCAAAAAGTTGAGTGCCATGTTCAGTGCAAGCATCTCCTTACTATTTATGTGTTTATACTTGTTTTTGGTGTCCCACACCCCTGAAGGTTTATCCATCCAGAAACTGCTCTCTAAGCAAAGTCTAAAGCATCTGTGGTGACTGATTGGTTGAGAGCAGGGAGAGAGAAGGGGAGACTGGAATTTAAGGATATCCATTGTCTCCACCAAAAGATTTCACATCTGACTAACCCCAGCACTGGTATCTGAAAAGATAAAGGGTGTTCATGCTGGGACCAATGAGATTTAGCATACCACTGTAGCTTTCTCATGTGCAGTCTTGCCTGGAGTATCATGAGAACCATGGATGCAGTGAGATCCAAAATCCTGAGGCATTCCCTCACATTGACGAAAGTGTGTGTGGAAAACCTTAGAAATAGATTTAGATTAAGATCTATTTTTTCCTGTGGAAGAAAAGTTCTTTGAAATGGGGTGTCTAGTTGGCATCTCAGGAACACAATCCCATGTGAGGGTCAAGAAAGACTTTTGAATGTTTTTATGGAATGTTGCTTGCGCAGGAGATTTCTTACCTAAGAGAGAGATTCCTGACACATTGAAAAAGACTGCAAAGTTAAGCAAATTGTCTACATTTGGAAAAATGTGGATATCATGTAGCCTGCAATGAGCTACAATTGGAGCTAGACAATTTGTAAACACTCTTGTTGCAGTGGATAGTTCAAAGGTTAAGGCAGAGCACTGATAATGTGATTCCGACACACAAAACCTTAAGAAATGTCTGAAGTCTGGACGAATAGGGATGTGATGAAAAGCATTTTTAAGTCTAGTGTCACCAGGAAACTTAAAAGAGGAAGAAGATGTAACAAGTTGAGAAGTGACCGTATTTTCAAATTGGGCCACTATCATGGCATGCTTAGAAAAGAAAGAGCCAGGACTGGTTTCTAAGCATTTTCTTTCTTTGGCATTAGGAATATCCTTGAATATAACCACTTTCCCACCTAGGAAGAAGGAGGAACTGGTTCTATCACTCCTTGGGACAGCATGTGATGAAGAGCATCTGGAAACAAAAGAGTCTCAGCTGAAGGATGAGGAGTGACCCCCTGGAAAGGAGGAATTTCCTCCCACTGCTATCTGGATAATTTTTAGACCCCTTTGTCTGAAACAAACTGTTGCCAAAGATAAAAATGGAGATTCAGACTTTCTGGAAGAAAAAAAAGGGGCCAGGATGGGAGGAGGTCACAAGGTCTCTTCAATAGTTATTCAGACTCCATCTGTTCCTCTCCTTCCCTTCAACAACTATACATGCAAACACAAGCATCTTTTTTTTTCTGTACAACAACGGCTTATCAAATCGGAACTCATTCTGAACCCCAATAAGACCAAACTGCTCATTTTCCAGCCAACTAATCACACTTCCTCCAGACCCACATTTAATAATATATCTAAAAATAATACTACTATATCTCCAGTCACTCATACCAAACTCCTAGGTTTTGAAATACATAAAAAATTAGGGACATTATATAGAAACAAACACTTCCTTAAAAAAACACTTGAGAAAAAAGAGCACAAACCCATCTCTTTCCACTTGTCTCTATGCTTCATCCCTCCTCATCAACCTCAGGTAGTCTGACAGCTAACCTTGACACCTGCTGTAACAAAATTACTAAGTTTGTCACCAACAGCACAAATAAAGCACACCACTGCTCAGCCCAGAAGCAACTTAACTGGCTGGAACTTCCTCATCTTCTGCTTATTAACCCACAT
The DNA here is from genome assembly GCF_019279795.1 of Protopterus annectens. Classification (NCBI taxonomy): domain Eukaryota; kingdom Metazoa; phylum Chordata; order Ceratodontiformes; family Protopteridae; genus Protopterus; species Protopterus annectens. Next base: position 489,031,550 of record NC_056740.1, on the reverse strand, counting down.
GATTCTAAACTATCCTGACAAAACTCCTGCTCTACAAAACATAATACATCCATACTTATGCACTAGGGTACCTCGCTCCAACAACAAAATTCTCCTCAAGTAACAAAAGCCAACAAGGCAGCAAGAACATCCCTCTACTCGAATTATTTAGCTAAAATACGGAACAATCTCCCCACTGACATCTCTAGTTTATCTTCCTTAGCTGAGTTTAAACAAATCTAAAAAACACACTTAAAAACTTCTTGGATTTGTGGCTGTGAAATTCCTGACTAGTCTAATTCCCTCATCAGTCACCTTTTAACCTTACCACCACCCTAAGTTACTTTCCTACTTTCACATATCTACCCTTTCATCTTTATATCATCCCCTGCTAAGAACCTTCTTCTTCACTGAACCTCTACTATATATCGTCCCCTCCCCTCTCTAACTGTATACTACACCTTCCTCTGTTAACAGCAAAATGCACTATTATACAATGACCCCCCCCCCATCAATATCCAAAACGTGCACGCTGATTGGTCAGCATGCCCATTGTAAATCAGACTTATACTAATGGAAAAAGGTGCGGTCGCCCGGACTTTTTCCATTAGTATGTCTTTAAGAGAGCAACGGAGAATGGAATAGCTCCGTTGCTATAATCTCGCTATGTTAAACGGGTTTAACATAGTAAGATATCTTAAAAAAAAGCAATGGAGATCTTCCTTTCTCCGTTGCTTTTTTTAAAGCTGTGTCATTATGTTAAACCCTTTAATATAGCGACACAGCTTTAAAAAAAGCAACGGAGAAAGGAAGATCTCCGTTGCTTTTTTTAAAGCTGTCTCGCTATGTTAAACCCATTTAACATAGCGAGGCACTTTTAAAAAGCAACGGAGATCTTCCTTTCTCCGTTGCTTACACACACAGCTCTGATGTACTGCGTAAGCATATGCATGCACAGTACATCAGAACTGCCGCAGAATACCAGACAGCTGCGGAAGAGCTGCATGGAGGCATTATACAATGCCATTATTTAAGAAAAATAAGTTTTTTTTCTTAAATAATGTCATTGTATAATAGCAATAATCCACTTCTGGGTGTGGGTAATGCTGCATTTACTCACGGTTGTTTTTGTTTGGCCACTTGGGCTTCACCCACATGACCAAACCATACCAACCATGGGTAAATCCAGCATTACCCACACCCAGGCGTGGGTTATTGCTTAAATATCTTATATGCTGTGCTTTTCTATGTGTGTGTTAAACTAAATGGTGGCTTTTCCCAGCACTGGGAATTGTACCTCTGCAGTACTTTTGGCACAGTGCGTATACTATTTTTATACCTAGCAGAACCTGGCTACTTGGCAAAACCAACTATATTCCTCTAACTTTTGTAAAATGTATTGTTTGAATCCTAGCATGTTTTAATGTACTAACATGTTAGGCAGTAAAACTGTCATCATTTTTCATTTTATGTACTGTGTTAAGTTTGTAGAGCATTCAGTTTGTCTAATCTATAAATACTATTGTATGTTTCATGCTGTGTTATATGTGGAGCTTTTCTACCCATGCCTCTGCTAAAAAGGACTAGTTGTCCAGTCAGACTTTCCCGGTAAACAAATGTAAAATAAACAAATGTAAAAATAAATAAAATAAATAAATAAAAATAAATTGTTGGGCTGTCCTTGTTTTTGGGAGAATTGACACTTCTTTTTGGATGCCCCTGTCATTTCTTCTTAAATTGTATGTTTACCTGTATTCTGTTGAAGCTGTTTATTCTGTTTTTCACCAGAATTGGATGAGGCGAAAGAAAATGCCTTGGACTATTTTGAAAAGGAAGGCTACAAAATCTTGGAGATTTTCTGCATCAGTTTGCCCCTTTCATCACACTGTTTGATTAACTCAGCAGCAGAGGGGCCAAACACTAAATCTTTATCCAAGAGAGAATTTAAAATCTCATTTTTATATCATATTATCATATGGGAAGTTCTGAGACTGTAGCCAGGCAAAACTCCTTAAAACAGTACCAGTGGCAATAGTTCTGGAAGAAGTATCAGCTGAGTCATACACACATTGCAAGCAATGAGTCGTGACCTGTGCAGTAGAACAAACTAAGTTATTTAAAGCAGATTTTTCTTCTCAAGGAGAAACTGTAGATAAAAAATTCTTCATACTTTCACAATTTGCCAGAACAAACTTTAACATATGAGTCTGAAAATTTAAAATTTTAAAAATCAAAGTTGCAGAAGAATACACTTTTCTCCATACCCATCAATAATTTTTCCATCCCATTTATAAAGAGTCCGTTCCATGGTCAAACCTAAAAATGATGCATCTTTCCTGGAGAAGACAAGCAACAAATGCTGGTAAAACTACCAGTAATTAAAAATTATTTTATGATAGGAAAAAAACACAGTAAAAAGCATTTCAAAACACTATGGCAGTCCCACATTTGAAAAATGAACACAATTTCTTCACAGAAATGTTGTTTTTCGTTAGTTTACACTATTTTTAACTGACAGAAAGAAAAACATGCTCCTTTTAAAATAGTGTTATAGTCTCTAGACACTGTTAAATAACAACACTGCCAGATTTAAAATAACTTTCTGAAAGAGGAAGGTAATTAAACATTAACAAAATTAAAGAAAATTGAAGGGTTTTTTATCCTAAAGGGAACTTATCTGCCCAACAAAGAAAAGCACAAACTGACCGTCGATCCTCAAAAGTCCCAATGGAATGTAGTCTTCAGTGGCAGTAAAGCTCTGAAGGGTTTTGAAGCCAAACCTGTCTTTTAGTCAGCTCAGCTCAAGCTGCTTGATGGTTTGGGTGCATGGAAGGCACTCTGACGCTGTGGAAGCTGGCCGGCTGTTATATCCTTGGCAGGATATAACCCATTTTGCTAAAGCTATTGTAGCAGTGAGCAGTATGATCATTTATGTTTCCAGAATCCAGCAAGGCCTAAAATAAATTAAGGACTGATATATTGGTTAAAATATTTGACTTACAGATACAAAGTATTGTATTTGATTCTCACTTCTGGTTACAGTCGGTATTAGCTAGGCATGTTAATTATCTGCAGACTGATTGCCTAGTATGAACCTATAAAATTATTTAAGTAATAGGTTAAAATATCGCATGTTAATACGGCTAATGAAAATCAATGACATAACCCGACGTCACGAGATGGGTTGCCAACTGGCTTACAGACAGAACTCATGCGGTAAGAATAGCGGGCTCCAGGTCCGACTCTAAACCAGTCACAAGTGGTGTCCGCAAGGCTCGGTCCTGGGACCCCTACTGTTTGGCATATACTTCTCAGAAGTACAGGCAAACACAGGAGGACTATGGCTAACCAAGTTCGCCGATGACTGCAAACTGGGAGCCATAATTGACTCTCCGGCTGACACGGACATCCTCCAAAAGGGCCTTACTGAGACTGACACCTGGTGTCAAAGTCATGGCCTCAAGCTAAATGCCAAAAAATGCATAGTCATCCCATTTGGGAAAAATAAAACACCCACGAATTACCACATAGGTGGCAGCCCTCTTAATCCAGAAAAGGTAATAAGAGATCTGGGGACCCAGGTAGATAGTAATCTCTCCTTTGACAATCATATTGCCAAAGTAGTTAGGAAATCCTTCTATGTGGCCCATCTAATTAATAAAGGGTTCGCATCTAGAAATAAAGAGGTTATAGTGCCCCTCTACTTGTCACTCATTAGATCCATCATAGAGTACAATGCCCCATTTGGGATGTACCTCACAAGACACTTCCAACAGCTAGAAAGACCACAAAAGTACCTTACCAAGAGGATTACTGGGCTCAAACATATGTCCTATGCAGCCCGACTGAAAAAACTCCGGCTTTACTCAGTGGCATATCACTTACTCAGAGGTGATCTCTGCCTCACTTACAAAGCCATGTCCAACTCAGAATTGATGGACATGCTCCACCTAAAGAAATCCAAGTCACTGCGAGCCACACGCTCTAGTGAGCTAAACCTCACCACAACAATAAATAGAACATGCTGGAGGGATAGATTCCTGTCACAGAGACTCCCCATGCTTTGGAACAAAATTCCAAATTGCATCAGGCAGTGGAAGGGTAACAGAAAATACACCCCTGGGATCACTTCATTGGCTATGCTTGACAGAGGATCAGTTAATTAATCAATGGGGCGGCGAAAGCTGACACACTCTGGCTAGGCTTATAAATGCCCTCGGGCAGATAGCCTAGTACCAACCTATGAACCTATGAATTAAACTCCTTAAAAAACAACCTTAAAAGCCTAAATAAGTTCAAATGTTGCATCACAAAATTTGCTTTCTGTTTTAGAAAACTATACTAATGCTAACATTAAGCCATGGTGGCTGGCCAGTTTTAAGGCTAATCCAGCACTCATAACCTCTTTTTTTTTTGCAGATGAATATTCAGCTGTTCACGCCATCAGACCAGCTTCCAAAAGGACTTATGCATGAGGTAAAATGTCATGCTGAAAAATTACTTCACCCCGAGACCAAATATTGCTCTCCATCAGTGTCAGTTCTGCATTTCTAATGGGGTGTGCTAGAGTCCAATGTCCTTTTCCAAAAGAGGAATCAGACTCATCATAATTAATTCAGCCTTGCACATTAGCACGGTTTGTCAAAGTACAGGATTGAAATAATGGAGAAGCTCATTAAACTAATTTGGAAGGTATGGCAAAGCAACAGCAAGCCATTCTGTGCCCCCTGTGGGCACAGCTCACAGAGTCCTGTAGTTTAAAAATGGGTTTCCTTCTTCAGAGGGCTGTTGGACTCACAACGGACCCTCATCTTGCATGGGGAAAATGCAGACCTGCCTACATTCATCAGTCTAGCTCCTGCACTGGATGTCCTCAGGGCTGAGTAGCTCCACCTGCATGTGAGACCAGTTATTGCAGGCAGACTGCTAGAGCTGCTACACCAGAAAATTTAGCAATTCTCCATGGCCCCGTCAGGTTATGCTCAAAATAGGTAATGAGATTCATTAGCATAGTATAGTGCTGGCAGATTCCCATTACCTGCTCCTGGCAAATGTGCATCTCTATCATTTCATTGAAGCTACTAACCATCGAAAATGTATTAGTTGAACTTAATACATCGGACACTAATTCTGTCAACTGTTCATTTAAGCAAATTTCTTCCCAGGGGAGAAAGACAGTCAGCCAAGCTAGCGACTGTCACAAAAATCACATTATTACAATCCACCCAAATGGGCGGCTACATCCTCACCCCCCCAACTGCAAGACTGCGTTACGGTTTGATTTGTCTCACTCACCCTCTGTATTTTTGGCTTGTAGTTTAAATTTGGTGGCTTTTGCAGTTGCCCTCCCCACTGTAGATTTGATCTGGAACACTCCCCCAGTCCCATCTCTTTACCACATTCTACCTAATATTCTGCGCTTGCTTTTAGTCCTTTTTAATTTAATTGCATTTTTTAAACTGTGTTTGGTCTAATATTGCTACATACTCAAGTGTGCTAGCTTGCACTGCATGTGAAATGTTTTTACTACTGTTTTTGCTACTTTTCTGTTAAAAAAATAATTAAATAAACTGTAAGCCTGTTTCCTACCTTTCCTGTAACTAGTGTTCCGGAAACAGATTTTCTATATCCAGGACTGTATGTAAGCTACTGAGCCCACCAAGCCTTTCTGTGTCAGAGGGAAGCCTTCTAGCTTATCAGTGGGAGTGGTAAGCACTAATTAACCTGGCTACCACATAAGGAGTAGTTCTGGCCCAGAAATTGTAGTTATTGGCCGTTTGGGCAATCTCTTCTATCTCTCAACTTTCTGATTTGAAAGCCTGCATTTGCACTTGTTTCTGTTCTGTAACTCATCTAGTGCATATACAGATTCTTAGTTTTAGCACTTAAATTTGCTTATTTTATTTTACATTTGTTGACCGGGCTAGTCTAGCTGGATATATGTCCATTTTCAGTATTATTCATGCTCAGCACTTGTTCAGAACTTGTAAGCACTAAATAAGCTACTAATTACTATAGCACTCAGTCTTCCTCATTACCTAGAGGAAAACAGTTTTTGTACTTACTTTTCTCACTTGCTTAGCGAAAAACAGTTCTTGTACTCACTTTTCTCTCTTATCTAGAGGAAAATAGTTTTTTATTCAGGCATGTCCAAGGGTCAGCTCCCAGTGTTCTCTCCTGTCTATCTGATGAATCTGGGCATCTTGAGGCAATGTAGAAATTGCCTCATGTACACAGACAACCCTCTCCTCCTACCACCCAACACTACAACCTGTGAGAGATGCACTTATCTAGCCAAACTGGAGGTAAAGCTCTCTCCAACCAAGACTGAACTTGACAATCATGAGGAGAAGGTAAACATTTGCACCACACCACACTCATCACATAATCTCACTAAATCTACACCACCAAAATCCACACATAGTAACATAAAAACGTTTGCGGAGGCTCTCAATAATAATCTATCTAAGCAACAGAGACCTCCAAAGCAGAAACGCAAGCAACCTCCATCCCCCAACACAACCCAAATGACACATAGCCCAAAGACTCAGTGTGCCACTCAACCACAGACAATAAGGCAAAACAACATACCCAACACACTAGTCATAGGTGACTCTCTAGTCAGGCACACTAATGTCCCACTCATCAGGCTTAACATGGAGAAGGTTACTGTCAGCTGCCTGTCGGGTGCCAGGATTCGCCACATAACCCATGCACTCAGGTCTCTCCACAACAAGTACAAATATGACTCTGTCATTGTCCATGTTGGTGTGAACGACCTGAGACGTACTTCCCTGGATTACATGAAAAGAGACATGGAAGAGCTCTCCAATCTTGTAGCCCAGGCAGGTATGACTCTAGCCCTGAGTAGCATTCTGCCATCGCCCAGAATGATACCGCAGTACAAGGACAAAATGATTGACTTCAACAATCGGCTAAGCTTCTGGTGTCATTCTAAGGGGATCCAGTATCTGTCTGCTTGGGATGACATGGTCGACAGACCATGATGCTTTGCCACAGATGGCCTGCACCTGTCACCCCTGGGATTCCAGATACTGGCTAGGGCTCTTGCTGTCCCTATAGTGCCTTTTTTAGGCAAGGTTCAAATAACAAATTCACCACCATAACAGGAAAAGGCAAGCAAAAACTGAGGGTAATGATACTCAATGCTAGAAGCCTAAATCTCAAAATGCACTCACTCAAGGCACTCCTTAAAATGGAGAACATTGATATCTGTGCAGTGACTGACATATGGTTCAAGGCTTCAGAGAGCACCCCTGCGCTACCAGCCTATAACTCATACCACACCTTTCAGCCATGTAACCTGGACTGAAACACCAAAGCCAATTTGAATTTGAATTTCAACAATTGGCTTAAGTACTGGTGTCATTCAAAGGGGATCCAGTGCCTGTCAGCTTGGGATGATATGCTCGACAAGCCACGATGCTTCGCTAGGGACGGCTTGCACCTGTCACCCCTGGGCTTTCGGATATTGGCAAAGGCTCTTGCTACCCCCATAGTGCCTTTTTTAGGCAAGGCTCTAAAGACAAACCCACCTCCATAGGTATCACAAGGGATAAGAAACTAAGAGTAATGCTACTCAACGCCAGAAGTCTAAACCTCAAGATGCAAGCACTCGAAACTCTCCTTAGCATGGAGAACATCGATATCTGTGCAGTAACAGAAACCTGGTTCAGGGCTCCCGAGAGCACCCCAGCACTACCAGGTTATACCTCATACCATGCTTTTCGGCCCCAAAACTTGGACTGAACCACAAAGGAGGGGAGTATCGATATTCATCAAAGATACCCACACCTCCAGGTTGGTGGCAAAGCACGAAGCATCAGAGACTATCCATGTGCAACTAACAGTGGGTAAAACTGCCTTCCAATTTATAGCCTGCTACAGACCACCCTCCCAAACCCAGGAACCCCACTCAGCCTTCCTGAGAACACTGGAAAATATGAAGGTCTCTCCAAACACCATTATATTGGGCGACTTCAACTACCCAAACATAGACTGGGAGCATTACTCTAGCTCCAACATAGCCCAAAGGTTCCTAGAATTTATAAACTCAAATGCTATGGAACAACTTGTTACCACTCCCACAAGAGGGGAAAACATACTGGACCTGATCATCACCAACATGAGGACTCTATGCTCCAGACCAGAAGTGTATCCCTCACTGGTAAGATCAGACCATAAACTAATCTCACTGGATATTCACATCCCGACCCCACCCTCTGCCCAGAAAACCACAGTGAAAAACTTCTCTAAAGCAAATTTCACACTCCTCAAAACTGAGGTGGAATCCTTCAAAGCCCCCAGGCCTGTGGAAAATATGGCCCAGACCACAGAATCCTTTATAAACGCATTCTATGAACACCTTCAGGAATGCATGGATCATGCGATCCCAAATAAAACCAAGACCCAATCCTCCAAAGGCAGACGTCCTGTCTGGTGGACCCCAGCCATAAACAAACTATACAATAGAAGGAGGAAGCTACTAAATGATAGAGCAAAATCCCAAAAAGCGAAGGCATCACTGATCAGTATTAGCAAAAAACTACGGGCACACATAAAATTGTCTAATGCCAGCTTTGAGAGAAAAATTGCACAGGACACCAAGGATAATCACAAGGCTTTCTTTAGTTATGTTAGGAACCTGGGTGGTAATTCCCAGATATGCTCAGAATTAGTCCAAAATGACAAAAATACACCGAACCCACAGACATTGCCAACATCCTAGCTGACAGGTTCAGCGCAAACTTCTCCCCTCCCACCAAAAGGGCAAATATCTATCCCAGCAGAGTGCTGCCCCCCTGGCATCTCAGATGCTCAGGTAAGAGCCGCCCTCTCCAAAGCAAAAACACAGCATCAATGGGACCAGATGGTGTCCCGGGCTGCATCCTACATGAACTCCAAGAAGAGCTAAACCCAAACATAAAACTACTGTTCAATCTCAGCCTTACTACAGGATATGTGCCCAAAGAGTGGCGTACAGCAACAGTGGTCCCTCTCCATAAAGGTGGTGCCTCAACGGATCCTGGAAACTATCGCCCCATAAGCCTGACTAGCTTGGTCTGCAAAGCTATGGAAAGGATCATCATGGACCTCATAAATAAAGATATTGGGGACCTACAAACACTGGATCCTACCCAGTTCGGCTTTGTTAAGGGCAGATCCTGCCTCTTAAACCTGGTTGATTTCTTTGAAACAGTCACCAAGGCCATTGACGAGGGGAAGGTGGTCCACACAGCCTACCCGGACCTCGCAAAAGCCTTCGATACAATACCCTACTCTGGCATTATAGATAAGCTCACCAGCTTAAATATAAACCCCTATGTCACTAGATGGATTGCAAACTGGCTCAAGGACAGAACCCATATGGTTAGAATTGCTGGAGCCATGTCAGACTCCAAACCAGTTACAAGTGGTGTCCCACAAGGCTCAGTCCTGGGACCTCTCTTGTTCGGTATATATTTCTCTGAGGTACAGGCCAACACGGAAGGACTGTGGCTGACCAAGTTCGCAGATGACTGCAAACTGGGCGCCATAATCGACTCTCCAGCCGACACAAGCATCCTCCAAAAGGGCCTCATAGAAACAGACAACTGGTGCCAGAGCCATGGCCTCAAGCTAAATGCCAAAAAGTGCATAGTCATCCCCTTTGGTAAAAACAAAGTGTCCACAAATTGCCACATAGGTGGTAATCCATTAAGTACAGAAGAAGTAATTAGGGACCTGGGGACCCAAGTTGATAGCAATCTCTCATTTGACAACCACGTGGCCAAAGTGGTTAGAAAAACATTTTATACAGCCCACCTAATCATGAAGGGATTCACATCTAGATCAGGGGAGGTCTTCGTGCCTCTTTACTCATCCCTCATCAGGCCCATAATTGAGTACAATGCCCCTTTTGGGATGTACCTTACCAGACACCTGCAGCAACTGGAAAGACCCCAAAAGTACCTCACCAAGAGGATCAAAGGGCTCAAACAGATGCCATATGCTGCCCGGTTAAAGAAACTCCAGCTCTACTCAGTGGCATACCACCTGTTCAGATGCGATCTGTGCCTGATGTATAAAGCCATGTCCAACCCAGAATTAATGGACATGCTGCACCTCAGAAAATCCAACTCCCATCGAGCTACGCGCTCTAGAGACTTGAACCTCAGCACTGAAATAAATAGGACATGCTGGAGGGACAGATTCATAACCCAGAGGCTCCCTTCACTCTGGAATAAAATCCCAGTCCAGGTTAGGTAGAGTCCCTCATTAACTCTCTTCAAGAGGAATTTTGATGAGTGGATGGGAGATCGTAGGTTTACCCTGGGTATCACTTCTGTGTCACTGTTAGACAGAGGCACAGTATACTAACCTCGAAAAAGGGCATAGCAAAATAAATTTAAAATGGGTGGCGAAAGCCAAACACATTCTGGCTAGGCTTATAAATGCCCTAGGGCAGATAGCCTAGTATGAACCTATGAACCTATGAACCTAAAGGTGGAGGTGTGTCCATATTCATTAAGGATATCCACACCTCCAGGCTAGTTGCTCAGCATAATGCATCCGAAGTTATCCAAGTGCAACTAACTCTGGGCAAAACTGCAATCCAAATTGTAGCTTGCTACAGGTCCCCCACCATGCCCCAGGATTCTCACTCCTCTTTTCTTGATGTACTGGAAAATATTAGGGTTCAACCAAAAACCCTTATAATGAGCGACTTCAACTACCCCACCATTAACTGGGAAAACTACTCATGTACCAACTCCTTAGCTCAACACTTTCTGGAATTCATAAACTCCAATGCCCTGGATCAACTTATCCACACCCCCATCAGGGGCAACAATATCCTAGACCTAGTCATTACCAACATGAGTGACTGGTGTTCCACACCTGAAGTCACCTCCTTTCCAGTACACAGCATGGTTTCCGACCAAACCATAGCACCACCACTGCCTTACTCTCCTTTACTAACACTATCCTTCAGCATAAAAACAATGGCTATCTCTCCTCTGCTACTTTCCTAGACCTATCTAAAGCATTTGACATGGTCCCACACAAACAACTTATCTCTGTCCTCAATAACCTATCCTTCTCACAATCAGTCACCAACTGGTTTCAGAGTTACCTGTCTGACTGCCAACAATCTGTTGTATGGCAGAATGACATATCTCCCCAACTACCTGTCTCCATAGGGGTTCCCCAAGGATCCATCCATGGACCCCTACTCTTCTCTGTTTACACCAATAATCTAGCCTCTGCCACCAAACATGGCACACTCATCCAATACACAGATGACTCAACCATCATTTGCTCAGCCCAGTCCCTACCCAAACTGCAAAAAGTCACACAGGAAGCCTTTTCCTCTGTTGAAACATGGTTATCCGATGCCCAATTAATATTCAACCCAAACAAAACTAAACTACTCATCTTCCAACCCACCAAACATACTCAAAACAACTCTCACTTTAACATCACAGCAAAAGACAACACCACTATATACCCAACTGTACACACTAAATTGCTAGGAGTGGAAATAGACAAGAAACTAAAATTTGACATTCACATATCCATGACCTTAAAAAAAGTCCACAAAAAACTAGGAGCATTATACAGAAATAAACAATTTCTCACCAAAGCAGCAAAGATTTCAATAGCAAATTCCCACCTTATCTCCACCCTACTTTATGCCTCTCCAGTATATACCAACCTAAGGCAATGTGATCTAAACAAGCTAGAGACCTGCTACAACAAAATCGCCAAATTCGCCACAGGGGCATCCTACCATAGTCACCACTGTCTCTCACTTGCTGAACTGGGCTGGCTTGAACTCCCTCACCTCCTTCAGTGGTATCAACTCTCACTCGCCCACAAACTAGTAAACCATCCACTAAATGTCCCATCCCTCCAGAATCTACTCCAACCCTATCGCACCACCAGACCACTAAGATCCTGCAACAAAAATCACTTGCAGATCACTAAAGCCAATAACTCTGCTGGTGAAGCACTATTCTCTTGCATCATAGCCAAATTATGGAACTCACTCCCACCCACAATTACCTCCGTACCATCATGCACCAACTTCAAAACTTTATTAAAAGTGCACCTAAAAACATGCTGGCTATGCCCTTGCAACTCCCACTCTAATATCATCCACCCCATCCAACTACTACCTTTCTTTCCACTCCACTAACTACCTTGATTATAGCAAGCTCCGATGCTCATAAGCCTAGTACTTATTATACAGCAGGAACTTCTCATTGTTACATTTGTTAATGCCTGTTATGTACTTCACAGATAAAGATTCTAGTTGTCTACTGATGTACTATGTTCTTCATCTGTAACTATGTTGTAAGTAATTTCTATGTTAAATTGTTAATCACTATGTAATCCAATGTAACTACTGTCTCTTTATTTTACTGTGGAGCTTTTCTCCCGGGCCTCCGCTGAAAATGGACCCACGTCCAGTCGGACACTCCCGGTCAACAAAGTTAAATAAATAAATAAATAAAATAAATAAAAGTCAACTCCTCGTTGGTCCGATCCGACCATACGCTAATCACCCTTGATATCCACATCACGCCCCCATTAAGGAAATCACAGTAAAACATTTCTTCAAAGCCAACTTCATGCTTTATAAGACAGAAGTGGTGAACTTCATGACACCCATGCAGATAGACAATACAGTTACAGCTGCTGAATCCTACACAAATGCACTCTATAAGCACTTACATGAGTGAATGGATCGTGCTATCCCAGACAGAACCAAGATGCTATCCTCCAAAAAAGGAAGCCAATCTGGTGGTCCCCTGCCATAAACAAACTGTACAACAGAAGGAAGAAACTGTTGCAAAAGAGAGTAAAATCCCATGAGTGGAGGAGCTCCCTGTTCAGCCTCAGTAAAAAGCTGAAATCCCTTAGTAAGATCGTCCAAAACTAGCTATGAAAATAAAATCGCCACTAATTCCAAGGACAACCACAAAGCATTCTATAGCTATGTCAAGAATCTCGATGGCAACACCCAGATCTGCTCTGAGTTACAGCACAAAGGTACAAAAATTACAGAACCAACTGATATTGCCAACATCCTGGCAGATAGGTTCAGTGCAAACTTTACCCCCCTCTCACCCCCTAAAGGGCCCATATCTATACAGGAAGAATGCAGAGTCCCTGTAATCAAAACTACACAGGTAAAATCTGCACTCTCTAAAGCCAAAAACACAGCATCCATGGGACCGGACAACATCCCAGGCTGCATTCTACATGAACTTCAGAACGAACTGTCTCCCCACATAAGCACCATGTTCAATAATAGCCTCGCATCAGGCTTTGTGCCCACTGAATGGCGCACAGCAACAGTTATCCCACTCCACAAAGGGGGAGCCAACATTGATCCCGGGTACTATCGACCTTTTAGCCTGATGAGCCTGGTCTGCAAGGCCATGGAACGTATCATCATGGAACTCATAAACAAAGACATTGGTAAACTCCAAACTCTGGATCCCATCCAGTTCGGGTTTGTGAAAGGCAGATCATGCTTCCTGAACCTGATCGACTTCTTTGAGGCAGTCATCAAAGCCATAGACGAGGGTAAGGTGGTTCACACAGCCTATCATGACCTCGCCAAGGCTTTCAACACCATCCCCCATTCTGGAATTATAGCTAAACTCACTAAACTAGGTATAAATCCCTATGTCACAAGATGGGTTGCCAACTGGCTCACTGACAGAACCCACACTGTAAAAGTTGCAGACTCCAAATCTGACCTCAGAGCAGTGACAAGTGGAGTACAACAGGGTTCCGTCCTGGTACCTCTCCTGTTTGGTATCTACTTCTCTGAAGTACAAGCTTACACAGAAGGCCTCTGGCTAATGAAGTTTGCAGATGACTGCAAACTAGGAGCCATAGTCAAGTCCCCAAATGATGTGGACATCTTACAGAAGGGCCTCACTGAGACAGATGCCTGGTGTCAGAGCCATAGCCTCAAGCTCAGTGTCAAAAAGTGCAGTGTCATCCCCTTTGGTAAAAACTCTGTACCCATGAACTACCACATAGGCAGCAATCTACTTAACACCGAATGCATAATAAGAGACCTTGGGACCCAGGTGGACAGTAGTCTCTCCTCTGATAGTCACATCGTCACAGTAGTCAGGAAGTCCTTCTACGTGGCACACCTCATCATAAAAGGGTTTTCATCCAAGAAAAAAGAGGTCATTGTTCCCCTCTACTCGACACTCATTAGACCCATTATAGAGTACAATGCCCCTTTTGGAATGTACCTCACAAGACATCTGCAGCAGCTGGAAAGGCCACAGAAGTACCTCACAAAGAGGATTACTGGCCTCAAACAAATGCCCTACACTGACCGCCTCAAAAAACTCCAGCTTTACTCTGTAGCATATCACCTACTCTGAGGTTATCTCTGCCTAACATATAAAGCTATGTCAAACCCAGAGCTGTTGGACATGCTACCCCTAAAGAAATCCCAATCCCTCTGAGCTACACACTCTAGGGACCTAAACCTTGTCACCACAATAAACAGGACATGCTGGAGGGATAGATTCCTGTCCCAGAGACTTCCCATACTTTGGAACAGGCTACCCATCTATGTCAAGCAAAGTTCTTCATTAGCACTCTTCAAGAAAAATCTTGATGAGTGGATGGGAAATAGGAAATACACCCCAGGGATCACTTCTGTGTCTCTGCTCGACAGTGGCACAGGAAAATAACTTTCTTGGGTGGCATAAGCCAGGGAACCTTGTTGGCTACGCTTACGTAGGCCCTTGGGCTGATAGCCTAGTACCTACCTATGAACCTATGAACCTACAGTGAGGAAATGGGCAAATTCCCAATGATGGCCAACAAGTTTTTTTCCCCCAGGAAGAAATTTGCTTAAACGAATGTTTGACAGAATTAGTGAATGATGGATTAAGTTTGACGAATAGGTGTTTGGTTAGATGCTTCAGTGAAATGATATGTGCCTGTATAGGCTGCCTCCCTTCAATTCAATACCTCAGCATTGTAAGCTATTGAAATGGGTGAACCCTGCCCAACAGGATTTTATTATCTCAGTAAACAAAGTGAATTTTACAGGCATTAAAGGCAGAATGGCATAGGCTGTCCACCCTTGCCACTCCACTGTTTTGGAAAACAGACCCTTGTGTCCAAATGTACATTTTCAATTAAGAAAAAATCCAAAATATGCTGCATGTTTCTGTGTATGTCTACAAAACATTGTTATTGTCCTTAACATGCATTTATTACTATGTATAACACACGTGTGTTCATAAATCTGGTGTGACAAAATCTGCATTACTTTACCAACAGTAAATTTCAACATTCACTTGATAGTTTTCCAGACTCTCTCAGTTCCTCTCTGATTAGTCTATCACAATTTGCAGACCTAGTTGCAAGCTGTCTTTATTCCTCACAGCAAACATGATGATCTTCTTAGCATTCTGGTCATTTCTATTTGCAGCAGCTCCAGCTAATTTTAAATTCATGTAAAGAAACAAAGCCATGACGTTCTTTTGAGGTGACACAGTAGAAATATAAGAATGCATTGATGCATGAACATATTGTAGATATATATTCAGTTTATTAATTAAAGCAAAAAAAAAATAAAGAATTGAAAAACATTGAAAAATGATAATTGAACTAATGTTAGTTATAAATACAAAAAAAAAAAGAGAGAGAAAACTATCTGTTTTGCAGGGGGAGCAAGTCCCACCACACTCCCACTATATATATATATATATATATATATATATATATATATATATATATATATATATATATATATATATATATGAATATGTATATATATGTATATATATATATATATATATATATATGTATATATATAGATATAGGACTGTTGAACGAAAGTTCAACAGTCCGAAATCCACTATCATCGAACACACTTTAACGAAAGCGGTTTCATTGAAAAAGTGCTTTTGCTAAAGTGTGTTAAAAAAAAAAACATTAAATCTAGTTTTATGCTGGGGGCAAGCCCCCCTGCACCCCCCATTCACTCAGAGATCGCACTACAGTAGGGAAAAGAGAATTTTCCCTTATCCGCGCCATAGTACGACTGGCACAACGGGCATATTTACGTGAAAATGCTGCTTTGGTGAAAAGCATTTTTATGTAAGTATGCCTGCCCATTCGCAATTCGGTAAAAAGTGCATTTGTGCAAGAGTCCTAGACCCATATATATATATATATATATATATATATATATATATATATATATCTATATATATATATATATATATCTATATATATATATATATATATATATATATATATATATATATATATATATATATATATATATATATATATATATATATATATATATATATATATATATATATATATATACTGACAAATAACAGGTGCTCTGTGAAATATGTGCTCGGACTGAGTACACACCACACTCTCCAAAATCCAGCACCAACCAGCATATAAACACCCAAAATGAGTGTAGTACTTATTAATGAAACAGAAAATAAAAAGAACTCCAAACAGGTACATGGCTTGTTACTGCCATAGCTCACATAAAAACAAAGTACACAATACACAAACCTAGGTTTTGTCCCCTGGCGTCATCAGTGTTTATTTCCAGTAGGGAACAGTGACTTATTTATACCCCTTTCAATCAGCATGAATTAAAGACACCATTGCATTAAGCAAATTCAATTGTGATGTTTTTAAACCACAAAAACCATGCCACACATTACAATAAAGATTATAGATACCTTAATGCATAAAACTACCTAAATACATTGTTAATTCAACTAGCACACTAACTGACACATTTTATACCCTAAATAACATTACCAATGGTCATTTAGACTTGGTTTAAATAATGCTCCTAGATACACTATCCATTTCCTTTCTTTTTCAATTAGTATCCTATGTTTGCTAATCAACGTTAAGTTTTCCCCTCCTACCTGATCGATATCCAGAAAGATAAAGTGTGCTCCTGCATGCATTTGAGTGTGTTTGTACAGGGCACTCCGTACTCTTTTACAATTGATATCGCTGATATGTAATGCTATTCTCTGTTGAAAAGATAAAGAGGTCTGACCCACGTAAAAAGCCCCGCATTGGCACACCGCCATATCGATCACCCATTCGCTACTACAAGTAATCAAGTGTCTAATATCATATACCTTAGGTGTGTTTATAGACGTGAATGATTTAGTTTTTGAGATAACCTTACAATGGACACAATGTCCACAATATGTACTGCCCATTATTTTGCTGGCTTGGTTATCACTAACTTTTTATAACTCTTCTTGAAGTTGGCTACACTTTCACCTATGGTCTTCCCTCTCCTATATCCAAAGGAACACCACGAGTATATTAATGTGTCCAGAAACCTGTCGGTCTTCAATATGTGCCAATGTCGTTGTATTATGTCTTGTATTTTGAAGCTGTTGCTTCCATACTTAGTCATAAACCTAATGACTTGATTCCCCTTCAACCTGTGGCCTTTCGACCCCCATTAATAATTGTTCTCTAGTACCGGAGTCCACCATATTTAGGGCTCTATCAACTTGCCTAGCTTTATAGACTCTTGCCAAAAATCTAGACCTCATCTGATCAGCCTGTATCTGAAAATCATCAGATTGACTACATATACGCTTAAGTCTTTTGAATTGAGCTTGGGGAATATCATTAATAATGTGCTGTGGGTGGTTGCTATCTGCCTCAATAATGAGTTCTTGGTGAAAGGCTTCCTATACAGGCTGGTATGTACCACGCCATCATTAGCCTTAGTGACCATAACAATTAAAAACTCAATACTTTTCCCTTCCAGTTTACTACTGAAAAAAATACCATATTGATTATGATTCAAAAAATTGACGAACTGTCACCATCTATTCACAGTACCCTGCCATATTATCCAGCAGTCGTCCAGATACCTTCTCCACATCAATATCTCAGATGTGAATTCCTTTTGTTGATAAATCATTTGTACCTCCATAAACCCCATAAACAGGTCTGCATATATGGAAGCAAAAGTTGCTCCCATAGCTGTACCCTTAATCTGCAGGTACCAGTCCGACCCATATCTAAAGAAGTTATGTTCTAACACCAAACCCAAAAGTTTAAATAAAAATTCTTGTTCTTCTTTGGGGTAATAATTCGAAACCTGAAACCAGTATTGTATGGCAGCTATACCACCCTGGTGAGGAATGCTCGTGTATAAAGCCTGTACATCTAGTGTACCTATATATGCATGGCTAGGAATATACAGATCATCCATTAACTGTAAAAACTGGTTCATATCCTTTATCCTAGCTGACACATAAGTTAATAATGGTTTCAGTTTTGACTCCAAATAAACTGATAGAGGTTCAATCAATGAGCCTCTTCCAGCTACAATGGGTCGTCCTGGTAACGGGGAAATAGATTTATGGATCTTAGGAACTAAATAAAAGTATTGTGGAGAAGGATCTTCTACTGTCAATTGTTGTTGTAATTCTTTGGTAATAATACCCACCACTCTAGCTCTTTCCAAAAACTGATCGATTTCTAATTTAAATCCCACTATCGGGTCTATAAGAAGATGGCAATAAGATGTTACATCAGTCAAATGTCGCTGAATTTCTATTTCATAGGCCTCTTTGCCCCAAAGCACTATGGTGCCACCTTTGTCCGCCATAATGATGACCAAGCTATCATTATTACTGAAATTGTGCAGAACTTGTTTTTCTTCCATAGTCATGTTCTCCTTAAAGTTTCTAAACACCTTACCCTGATTCAATTGTAAATCTTGTAACACTTGTTCCTCAAATATTTTTACTGCTCCATGGTATGGGGGTTGAAACTCAGATTTCCTAAATATAAATCTATCCTGTGTATCTCTGAACTGTGATCTATGAGCATAATAATATTTTAAATTCAATTTCTGACAAAAGGCCTTAACATCTTTAAACACTTCAAAATGAGACACAAAACTATCAGGCACAAAGCTGAGGCCTTTATTTAACACTCGATATTCCAAATCTGAAAATGCATAATCAGTCAGGTTTGCCACTAAATTATTGTCGATATTCTGGGTATCGATGGTATTATCTTCCTGTTGTTGACCGTTTTGCTTGACATTTCTTCCATTTCTAGAACCAGCATGTTTCCTGCCCCCTCTCCTAAAGGGCCCCTTACCCTTTTTGGTATTGGGGAGCTCAAAACTGTGGGTTCTGCCCCCTCCAGTTCTGTATCGGTATTTGAATACCCTAAAGATACATCAGATATACTTGAATTATCAGTACATCTTCTAGTTAGGATAGATCTCGGTCTTTTCCTGTTAGGTCTCACTTGTCCCTTATATTTACCTTCAGTGAATCTTACTAACCTTTTAACTTTCTTCCAGGTATAAGCCAAATTATTGGCATAATCCTTGGAATCTCTCTGAAAATTTTTGAGTTTTCTATCTGATAATTCCTTCTCCATTTTTTGTACCTAGTTTACATACTGCATGTATTTTTCGATATGCGTTTGTTCTTGACTATATTTGACCGTGTCTTCATAGGCCTTATTCAACTTTACAACCATCTCTGTATGCTGCTCCTCATAATACTCTATTAATAATCTAATAAACATGCTGGAAGCTGTAGACTGGACTTGTCTCCATTTTCTAAGAATTTTTTCATTATCAGCCCCAATACCAGGCTCTAAATAGACCCTAAGGCCCCGGGGAGCTATATTGGCTGTAACATATGCTTTCAACAATTTTGTATGCCATACATCAGCTCTAACCTTTTTAGTAATATCGGTTAACCGAGTAAACTGTGTCTCCAAATTGGTTCTTTCATGACCTGCTGTTAATACTTCAGTCCCTCTTCCCACATTAAAAGTTGTCAAATCATCATTATTGATAGCCAGTGTATCTAAGAAAGTTTTTTAAATCTTGAACTTCTGCCATCCTTAAATGTATTGATTGTCCTTATATTTATACCTGAGATAAAACTCAGGTTAATGTGCACCTATATCCAATCAAACTCCAAATGAAACTAATAAAAATAAATCAACTATAAATGGTATCTTCATTGCTTTATTTATAGACATTGAGACTACACCAGTTCATCAGCCAAAAGAAGCTCACTATTTCATTTATAAATATATGTATAACATCAAAAAAAACTAGCTTCCGGTGCTCAATTGACACCAACTAGATGTAACCTATGCCCTCACTAGTGGGACATCCAGACCTGTATACTAATATCCAAGCTTCTATTATACATTCAATAAACATTACCAGGACTTTGAATAGAAGATAAAATAACTGTAAGCAAATTAAACAAAATGGTATACAGAAAATTAAACTACCTAGTCATATAATTAATAAGTAGTGCTAAGTGAAATCTTGATCTAAATAATAATGTGCTATTACCTTTTGTTAAGCTTCATCTATTAGTCCCCTATCAATGAACTAAATGTTGTATGTTAATAATAGCACACCATGATAGACTTATTATATAGATGTGACCAAAAAATTATTCTAAAAATAAAGAATGAGGTTATTATCATCTAATCTATGAGGGATGACCTACAGAGTACTGTCCAATAGGTATAAATATTCACCTCTTTTGTGTTTACAAATATAACTGCTTGTTACAGAACCATAAATGTTCCTTATACACAAGACTGTGAACCAGTGTATTGTGCTAATACCTTATATAAGCATATACTTTACTGTTATCAAAGAAAAACTTGTGTATCATACATACTTTTTTATATATACTGTAGTTACTGTCATAATATTCTTATCAGCATGTTATGAAATATTGTGCGGGTTGGTGTTCAACACAACCCATAAAGAAATATGTTAATTAGGGTGCTACAATAAACCACCTACAATTAAGTCATGAAGGCTTAATCATTGTCTAACTAGCTAAAGCCACTACCAATTCACCACCATTTATTTGATGGTATAAAGTTTATAACATCAAAAGCCTAGATGCCCACAGCCAATATTTATCTCTGCCGTAGAAAACAAACAAATAAGGCCCTTAGAAGTCATGCCAAAATTTAATGCATATCACTAAACTCGTACAGCATTAATTAAATAGCCATAAATGCTAATACCTCACATGTGCATACTCTTTGCTGTTATTAGGAAAAAACATTTATATCAAACCTGCTTTGTTAATCATACCAAATACAATAAAAATGTCTTTACCTCACATGTGTATACTCTTTGCTGTTATTAGAAAAAAAAATTATATCAAACCTGCTTTGTTAATCATACAAAATGCAAAAATGTCTTTACATATTGTCCATATTGTTGTCAGCATATTTAAAAGTTATTATATGGACTTGTTTTCAACAAGGCCACTTCACCACCGTTTTTCTGATGGTATAAAACTCGTATCATCAATGGTCTTTACCGCCCCCAGCCGATATTCACCTCTGCCATAGGAAACAAGAATATAAGGCCCCTTGAAGTCTTTCCAAATTTGAGTGTACTAAGCTAAGCCCGTACTGCATAAATTTAGTAACCGTGAATGCCCGTCAACAACTGTAGCCGATCTTCATCTCTGCCACGAACACTATATGTATACACACTACTGTCGAACTGATGTTTAACTTCATAAATGAAAGCAAAGATTCATGCCCCAACATAAAGGAGCCCCAATACACTGTCACAGTACCTTATTGCACCACTGGCCTTCAACTGCTTAGCTGATTTTCATCTCTGCCTTGGAACACTCTATAATGATGCCGCTGGCATCACTCTGTAGTAATATGTGGAAATATACGCTAGCCCATATATTACGGTGCACCAAAGAAACACAAACACAGTACCTGTTTCACCCCTCAAGCCTCTGGAATGCTTGAACATTTTCAAACATACAACACTTAGGACTCAAGATCCCACTTAAGGCCTCGATTACAAAACAAACAAACCCTTGTCATCAAAAAATGGAAGCATGGAACAAATCTGGGCTGCCCTTCCGTGTATCTAATATAGTGACCGATACTACCTCCTCCTTCGGCCAAATGCACAAGGTCAGTTGCACAATCAATAGTGGGGATAAACAATCTCCCTTTCCCCTGTTAGTTGACAAACTCCATTAGATAATACAGCATTCAAAAAATGAAATTTGTTGAAAATGACTATTAAAAGGCCTGTGCTTATTAACAAAAACAATAGTAATTCAAAAGGTATATTGGAGAAACAGGCACACGAAGACAGTGAAAAATCAAACACATGAAGCATATCTGCATGGATTTTACCACCATTGCAGAAATATCAAAATGAGTCTTTAACTTTTTCATTAGAGCACTGACAAATCCTATGAAAGGACAATTATGTATGACACACAAAACTGTGATTTGCATGGCTACATATCATATTTTTGACAGCTTCCATACTGGAAAAATATAACAGGGGTTGTCAGAGCATCTTTCTGAACACACACACACACACACACACACACACACACACACACACACACACACACACACACACACACACGCATATATATATATAGGTTCATAGGTTGGTACTAGGCTTTCAGCCCTAGGGCCTATACAAGCCTAGCCATAACAATTCCCTGGCTATTTCTTCCCACAATATTTACTTCCCTGGACCCCTGTCTATATATATATATATATATATATATATATATATATATATATATATATATATATATGTGTGTGTGTGTGTGTGTGTGTGTGTGTGTGTGTGTATCTGTGTGTGTGTCTGTGTGTGTGTGTGTGTGTGTGTGTGTGTGTGTGTGTGTGTGTGTGTGTGTGTGTGCTATAAGTAGTAAGGACAGTAACAATACTTTGTAGAAACACACAAAAATAAGCAATTCATTTAGACAGTTTTTTTATTTATTTATTGTTTTTGTTATTGACAATGCCTATTTGGTGCAGAGCTGATTAGTTATCTGGAGAAAGAATATGACTGTTGGATTACCCTCAGTACTGACCAGTCACTAGGGCTTAATAACAGTATTAGTTTAAAATGCCAGATTCAGGAACAGCTACACAACACGCTGCTGCCATGTGTGTCACACAGAGATGAGCACGTAATAACATGCTATTTTGTATGCATTAAACAGATCTACGTTTCATGTAGAGCCACAGATCCAAATAACAAAGGTAAACTACAAAGCATGCTAATTAAGCATAACTAGCCAAAGGAGATGATAATTAACCAACCCAAGATGGCAGAGCTATTCAGGAAGTTATAAAGCAACTATGTACACATAGTGTAGCCCTTTGCCATGAACTCCAAAACTACTGGAATGCAAGCACCATCACACTTAGGAAAAAAGTAATGTTAGGGGCTGCTACTGCTGCTGTTTTGCATGTGTATGTGCGACAGGCAGAAATCTGTGATGCTGATACTGCTGATAGAACTCGTCCAAGGAGAAGGGTGTTCAGACCCTGCTTAACATATCATGACCTGCATGATATCAAAATATTGCAATGATACAGGGTGAATAGGGGAAGACTCCAGGAACTCTGCAACCTCTACAGCCACAACCTCAGACTCCAGGGAAATCATGGAGTACCTACACCATTCGAAAATAAGGTATGTGTAGCATTAAGGATATTAGCTACTAGTACATTCCAGAGACCAACAGGGGATATACTAGGGGTGTCACAGGCTTCATCCTCCAGAATATTGCACCGATTTATTAATGCTGTGCTAGAACATGCAAGAGAGTACATCTATTTTCACCCCACTTCAGAGGAGAGAGCAAGAACAGTGCAGGAATTTTGTGCTGTAGTACACTTCCCTGAAGTTTTGGGGGACACAGACTGCACACACATAGAAATACCCCCCCTCAATGAACAAAGAAGGACATCCACTCAATCAACTCCCTATTTGTTTGCAATGCCCAACAGATCATCCTCAAAATGTGTGCTGGCTACCAATGTGGTTACTATAAGAAGCACATATGGCACACCTCTCGGCTTTACACAGGTTTCCTAGGGGAGATGTTTCACAAGGCCATTTACTGGGGGCTAACACCAAAATAGTGAGTGTGTGCAGAAAGAGACACAGATGTTCATTAAAGTAAAACACTTCTCAAGGACAGTAACAAGAGATGTATCACAATCAACATTAAGCTTTACTTAGCTTGCATGTGTGTGAGTCTGTGTGGGCAGTTTTTATGAAATGTGTGTGTGTCTGCATGAACACAATCAAGGTCTGTGCCAGCACTATGTCCTGTCTTGTCTGACAGGTCTGAGTCGCGTCAGTTCAGTGTCATCACTCCCAGCCATGCAAACTGCCTCTACCAGGAGTTGCACTTCCATGTCCATGATTCGAAGTTGGAGTGATACCTGAATATGAGTGATGTCTGCTGGGTGAGATTTCCTCATGACTATGTCCAGGAACATGACCCAGTGGCCTACCACATCTGGTTGTGAACACTATGATTACTGATAGAGCAGTAGAACTAGTGCCATTGCAGGAGAAGGATCTTGCACGACCACATCAGATAACACCTGGGGCTGTTGCGGATCTAAGGACACATGGATGTTGACCCTTCCTCCTGACATTCCATCACAACACTGCCTGATACAGTGTGCCATTCACCATATGCAATGACATTCATTCTATCCAATGAGTCACCCAACATGTTGAGACAGTCATGCACTTCAGAATGTGCCAATGTGCCATGTTTAGGACTTGCACTATCTCTTCTGAGACCCTGGAGGAATGTGACTGTGCCTCCATAGTGACCCTATACATGCATCTAGTGGCAACTAATGACAAAGCAGCATCAGGAGGAGTGTGGACAGTAGGTCTGCTCCTAGCACCTCCTGTGTGGTACCATGCCCTCATGATGGCTACAAGCATACTCACCCAGCTCTGCAACAGGAGTAACCACACTACCCCAATCAGATGTATAACCCTCAACCCATCCTATATTTGAAGGCTCAGTGCAATGGGCATATGCAAACATACTTACTGTGCCCAAAATAAGGCCAGATATGTGTGATCCATGATCTCAGTGTCAGACTGAATATCTGTAGCCCCCCCCCCGATTTTGCATCTATATCCCCACCATCATCATCAGAGGCTACCAATACTCTGATATCAGGTGGCATGAGTTCTACACTGCTACTGTCAGGGCCACATGTGCTAATAAGCAACAAACACAAGTAGCAGAGAAATGGGGATTACAAATTATCCAAACTGTGTTCTAAAACTCATGTTAAACATTTTCATATGTTAAAGGAATAAAATAATTCCTCTTTTCTCAGACACATCTAAGAATGCTAATCAAAGAAAGTCTGCACTTACCATGTGCAAGTGGTCATTCAGATGATGTCTGATGTCCTTGGAAAAGGAGAAGGCAGTGGAAAGAAGAGTAATAAGCATCATAGTGCAACTGACACAGGGATAGAGAGTAATGCCCAGCCTATCTGCTTCTTAAGAAATGTATCAAAATTAACCAGACTGTCCAGCCCCCCCCCCCCCCCACAATCTCTGTTGGATTGTGTGTTTTTGAAGCAACATATCTTGATGTATCCAGGCATATCAGAAGTAAACAAGTATTAATATATAAAGATGTCTATAATGGCAGTTAAAGCCTTATATATAGCATACCTGGAAGATCTCGTTGGGACACACTTGGCCTGTCATGCATATCAGCACCAACATTAATGAGTCTCTGTTAACCCTTTGCTGAGCTGTCAGGATCTCTTACAGTAGACAAGAATTCTTCAGATTTAATGAGTGGTAGTTCAGAACCAGGACCACCTCCTTTAGCCATTTGTTCGCAAGCAACTGGAGTTGCTTTCTTGCGGCTGCTGTAATCATATCAATGGCACATGCTACACCTGATTATAGTTTCTGGCATGGCTATCCATTGCATTTATGTCAGTGACCACCTGCTGCCATATATGCTTTTTTCTAGCTAGCCATATCACCTCTGCCTCTGTCAAGCAGGATGGATCATGGTGGCATAAGGCTTGAATGATGACCTCATTCCTTGCACACCGAATGCTGGCTTGAGCAGAACAGATGGTCTTGCTGCCATTATTCTGTATGACATGAAACAGAAAAAGGGCAAAGTACATATTTAGCACATAGAAATTACTCTCCTCAAATACAATTTGTGCACCCATTGTCAACACAAAACATTTGAACACACGATGCACATTTAGGACTACACACAAGTTAAGGGAGACCCCCCTCCCAAAAAAAATGAATATATTAGCATTACATTCATTCTTCTAACATTTGCGCAATGAGGACAGTAGTTGTGTAACTTACTACACGATGGCAGTATTACCAATAAATAGGCAAAAATTCAAAGTAGAAATGCCAGTCAATTTTAATTGGTCTCTCCGCTCTTGGGAAGCCCACCCTGAGACATCTGAGAAGGCTAACACCTCTGTTAGCTACACATGTACAACCCCTTGAGGTTGATGACAAACACATACACTTGTTTGCAATAATGGGTGAAATTCCAAGAGAAAATGGTAAATCAGTACTGTGCTGTAACCATACCATTCATTAAAAAATGTTGAAAGCAGAGCAAGAACTGCCATACCTGGACTATGCCAACAGTGAATGAAAAACTGCATACAGATAAAAATATGTTTGCATTGGATATTGAAATACATTCCAAATATGAAAATGCAATCAGTTTATGAAGAGTGCAAACATACCTGGTATATAAACATGGTATATATACTACTGTACAGAATTGTTTTTGTACTTGTGTTGTTGTGGAGCATTTCTCCCCGGGCCTGTGCTGTAAATGGACTTTGTTCCAGTTGCACTTTCCCAGTAAACAAATGTAGAATAAATAAATAAAAGAAAATAAATAAACTTTAGGAAAAGTGATGTAATTTGTAGAAAATTCTCCTCCAAGTAAATACCAGTAGCAATCTGTCTGTATCAAAACAGTCACCCCACCTTCAAATTTCCTAGCTGCATGATTACATTTATGTAGTATAGATTCAATCCACTGAGCACTATGAAGATGCAAATGAGTATTAAATCATTAGCATTCCTGAAAACCAAAATTCTCACTTGGTGTAGGGGAGGTAAACATGGTATAAGTCGCTACACAATTGTATGCACATCACAGTACTGCAGGAAGGAGCAATGACATTTGTTAACTGCTAATAGCTTACAAATGTGAATGATTACTCTGAGTATAACAACAAGCAATACTGAAGAGAGTTCTCTCTGAAACTGGAGTACCATGCAGACTAGACACTTAAGAAAAAATGTGGAAGCACCTTGAGAGAGCTATGAGAACAACCTTAATAAACATTGACATTCTTTTAATAACAGCACATTCTCCATCCTCTGATTAAAAATTGTTCTGAAATGCTAATTAGCTATATTACACAATAAAACAAAGATGCAAAGAAATGCAGATGACATTGTATTTCTGTTAGTTAAGCTGTGAGAAGGGGAAGATGCTCAGAAAGTAAAGCAATGAACTAGCTGGCAGTGTTGGCAAACTCACAGTAATATGATATGGGGCATATCTTTCAAATGTACAGATTTTCAAAGAATGTCCAGATTTTTCCCTCATATTTTTGGTTTGCTTCTTATAAAATTGTGGTTTTCTGGCAAATCATTGAGAGTTGCAGTCAGAAAATAACAATAAGCATTTGAGTTTCGGACTTTACAACCTTCAGAAAATCCATGCTAATGCAAATCCTGTTATTCTATCAACTTTGTAAGTTTGTAAGAGCAATACTTTAAAAAGTGCCCCTATTTCTGGACCTTTGTCCCCCTCATTATTTATGGCTTTACCCAGATTTCTTGCTCTAAGAGGTTGAGAGGTATATGGATATTATTAGCCTAAATATGCTGTCATGATCACATTCATCTAGACACGTTCACACAAATGGCAAAGGAATATGTTCTAATGGACTTATAATCTGATAGTCTGCTAAGTCAGTTCACTATAGAATGTGCATTTTCTGATTCCTAGCCTAAGTCTGTGCATGTGACAAAGAGGGATGAGACACGCATGAGTGTATGTTGTTATAGCACTGAATTGAGATTTCAAATCCAATGTGTTGTTTGGGAGCATTAATACATATTTTCTGAGGATATCACCAAGTTATAAGGCAGACAAAGTAATGAAATCTCCCAATCCCATATTTTCAGCATTACTGCAGGCTGGTTGGGGGTATTTAACCCAATCCCATACTTTCAGCATGACTAAAGGCTGGTCGGGGGTATTTAAATTGCATGCTTTTTTTATTGTGCTCATTCTTTCAGCATGTTTGGCAAAGCACGATTTGGACCAGCAGCATTACATGGCAGTGAACAAGAGTCCACTGCCCAAGGTACAAATTGCAAAATGCAGTTTTTGAATGCCATCATTAGCATATTTTAGAGTGGTAGAGATGCTCTTTGCTGCATCACCCTGAACAGCAATAAGTAAAGAAATTCTACATTTCACTAATGTATCACTGTATAACACAGTGCAACTGAGTTTAAAGAAACAAGACAAATGATGCATGGTTTGAATCCAGCTTCCCGATATTTCTATTTTAATTAGCTATAGAATAACTGTATAATAATAATAATAATAATAATATATTATATATCAAATGCATATAGATAAAATAAGATTCATGTATTGTCATTGCACAAGTACAATGAAATTTGTAGCAATCTTCCTATGGTGCATTAACATATAATGACCATGAATAAATAAGAGCATACAGTACAATACAATATCAAACAATACAATACAATGCAATGCAGTGCAGTACACAACTAAGTAATTGCACGGGGTATAATGCACATGAAAGGGATAAAGTAAGGTGCACAGGAATGTAAACATATACGTAAGGTGCTCAGGAATGTAAACATATAAGTAAGGTGCACAGGAATGTAAACATATAAGTAAGGTGCACAGGAATGTAAACACATACCTTATAGTGCAAATGGCTATTTGTACTCAATGTGAGTACTTAACATTGTTCAATTCATGTATTGCCTGGGATGGAAACTGTTCTTAAGTCAGTTTGTCCTTTACAGAATGGACCTGAACCATCTTCCACAAGGCAGCAAATGAAACAGGTGATGTCCAAGGTGAGAAGGGTCTTTAAAGATGTTGGTTGCCCTGCTGAGACAGCGAGAGTTGCAAAGTTCCTCTAAAGAGAGCAGTGAGCAACCAATGATTTTCTGGGCAGAGTTAATGATCCTTTAAATCTCCTTCCTGTTTGCCACCAAGCTGTCGGCATACCATGTGGAAATGCAATATGTCAGCACACTTTCAATAAAATAGTGGTAAAAAGACACCAGTAGCTTCTCCTGCAGGTTTTCCTGGGGATGCTCAGGAAATGGAGCCTCTGCTATGTCTTCTTGACTGCCTCTGTGGTGTTTATGGACCAAGATAGATCTTCTGACACATGTATACCTAGAAACTTAAAGACAGGAACCCTTTTCAAACAATCTCCATTGAAGTATATTGGGTTGTGATCTGCCTTGTGCCTCCAGAAATCTATTATGGGTACTTGTGTTTTGGCAGAGATCAGGACAAGGTTGTTCTCTGTACACCGTGCACCTATTCTTTGAATTTCATCACTATAAACAGTCTCATCTCTTCCTGAAATAAATGCAGCCACTGTGGTGTCTTCAGCAAACATAATAATGGTATTAAAATAAGTGGGGACACAGTCATGGGTGTAAAAAGTTTACAGAAGGAGGCTTAGCAGACAGCTTTGGCTGACACCAGTGTTTAGCCTGAGAGTGAAGAAGAGGTACAGGCCTAGTCTAACCATCTGAGGAATGTTAGTCAAAAACATCTTTAATCCAACAACAGGGAAGTTTTGAAAGGCTTAGGCCAGTGTGTGTAGTGTCCAGTTTTTCCAGGATAACTGTGTTAAAAGCTGAACTAAAGTCTACAAAGAGCATCCTCACATAGCTCCCCTGCTGCTCAAGATGACATAGTGCAGTGTGTAAGGCAGTGGAGATAGCATCTTCCATAGACCT
This sequence comes from Protopterus annectens, assembly GCF_019279795.1. Lineage (NCBI taxonomy): Eukaryota > Metazoa > Chordata > Ceratodontiformes > Protopteridae > Protopterus > Protopterus annectens. The sequence continues at coordinate 489,001,600 of NC_056740.1, read as the reverse complement.
ATTTGCTCTTTAAGCATACTGGCGGTGATACCCCTGCACTGGCCCAGTAATCAAGGAGTCTCAATCCTCACCATTAGCAACAGTGAGGGACGTACACAATGGGAGGATGACAAGTACACACATTGTAAAATGCGATTTCTCTTAAGAGCACACAGAGACCACAGTTAGTCTGGGGCTGGTTTGTCCCTTTTTCTCCAGATCCCCAATAAGATTCTCCACTGGCACAGCTATAGGGTTGAGATCTCAGCCGAGTGGCCAAACTAAGACCTCCAGCACCCTCTCTGTCCAAGCAGTGCTTCATGTCCCTGCCCAAGTAGCTGACACACATACACACACACACACACACACACACACACACACACACACACACACACACACACACACACACACACACACACACACACACACACACACACACACACACACACACACACACACACACACACACACACACACACACACACACACGCACACATATACACACACACACTTTGATATTTGATTGATATACAAACACACACACACACACACCTGGGAAAGGCTGGTACAGGTTTACTAGCTAAGCTCCCTTTTGCCCAGACTATAAGGTAGTTACCATTGCTACCAGCCAGCTCTTTATCAGCTACTTTAAGGCCCTTAATAAAGGGTGCCCAATCCTACTGTGTAATGTTACCATTATCCAAATGGTAGTTGTGACCAAGTCTTGCAAGGCTATTTAGGAGGGCCTCTACAGTGTTACCAAATACATATGCAAGTACTCTAAGAGCTTAAATATATTTAAACAAACCAGCCACAATTAAAAGGTTGAAATATATTTAATAATAAATAATAAAAGGACAAGACAATGCTCAGTACACAGACACAGTTACTTCAGAGTTCAAAATGACAGGAAATATTTTAAAACAACATTGCAGGACAGTCTCAAATAAATAAAGAAAACATCTAAACTGTTTTTTACTAAATTCCTATCTATATCTAAGAGAAATTACTGTATCCAAAATTTTACTTACAAACAACACACAGGCAGAAGTGCTGAGTGGATGTTTATAGGTCCAACACAAGATGTAAAATGCACAGCCTCTCTGGGAGAGTTCCTAGATTAATATCAAACATTACTGCTGGGCCTGCTTAGATGACATCACTTTTTGTCACCTGACTTCAGTTTCCAGGCTAAAACAGAAACTAATAGAATTTTAACATCTCTGTGTGAGAAGTATATATCTCTCAGAAGTTTGCAGAACTTGGAAGTCATAAAACAATAAAATGTTTTCACATTTGAAGCCTATAAATTATTTATTTTTCATGACAATACAACAACTCTTAGCTCTAGACATTGTGTCTGCTTCTGCATTGAAACTAACTTTTATAGCACAATCGTAAAACACTTTAATTTCAAAATATTTTCTTAAAGTTTTGCAAGTTAACTCTGTCCCCGGGATTCAGTAAACTTCTGTGCAGGAATAGCTTATTCCTGCATGGAAACAACCATTTAAGAGCAACATGGCAGTGCACCATGAATAGTTATGAAGGCGCTCTGCCCCTGCTCCTAAACAGACATGGAGCATGGATGAGTGCAGGTGTTGTGTCTGAGAGCAGAGCTCTCACAATATAGATGCCCCTGCACTCAAGAATTGCCATCCAGCAATTACAGTGAGTGAGAATGCTCATAGGGGTTTGCCACCTCTTCAAATGCCCAACGTGGGACTGTTAGTGTGCAAACATGACATGTTGCAGGACAAGACATACCCACAGCCATTGCAAAGGTCAAAGCCCCACTTTCCAGGAAAACCCTATGCTCATAGCAACTGAAACATGCCAGGATTTCTGTCAAATGTGCAGATGCATGCAGAAATCCACAGCAATAAGTGAAACATGTCCCTTCCTATAGAAAATAACACTAGAAATTTTGTTATCAAACTGAATTTAACCATAGCTGCGCTGGTTTGCCCATTGCTTAGCTATGTATACTCTAGCTTAAATGGCACAAGAAGGTAAATAGCAAGAAACATTCAGTAGAAACAGTACTGCAATAATGTAGTGGTTAGAGCGTTCACTTTGTGAGCAATCATTCCCGGTTCGATTCTCACTGTACTAAATTCCATTTTCCATGTGAAAGCAATTTATGAACATTATTTTGCTGTATAACCTACTAAATAACATATATTTGTGAACTGGAGTACTGCATTAAGTGTAGATGTGAGGTATCATTGTAATAAGGTGGTAATATCCACAGATAAACACAGTTGCCCTCTACACTATAGGTACACATGAATCAGGGATACTAAACAAATTTAAAATGTGCAATGAATAATAAAGCAATGCCATATAAATGCAAATAGTGTAAAAAATGTATAAAGTGTCCATAACTACCACTTTCCCAAGAACCATGCTTCATTTCTTTCTAAATTAGTATGGAGGTAAACGGGAGTAAGCACTTTTAAGCAGCAGAAGTGTGTTTAAGCCTGTTTGTGTGGGGGTAAGCAATGCCTACGCCAGATAAGCAATGTAGAGGCTAACAGAGTGTAAGAAAATTTAACATGAAGTTAGCATTGCTTACCTTCACTCAAACCTGCACAAACCCACTTGCAAATGCTCAAAAGTGCCTTAATCATTCTGTATCCAGCAGCCCCTTTTCTGCCCAGCAACAAAATAAACATCCCTTGCAGGTCTTGAACCCAGGACCCTGTACACTATAGTCACAGCAGTTAACCATCATGAGGTATACCCAAACAGATCCTCACTGTAGCAAAATCCCAATTTACATGTAAAAGGAATCTATAAATAATTTTTTTGTTGTATAACCTACTAAATAACATATATATGTAAACTGGAGTACTGCATTAAGTCCAGATGTGAGGTGTCATTGTAATTCAGTGGTGAAATCCCATGATAAACACAAGTACCCCATACAGTGTACGTACACATAAATCACAGATACTAGACAAATATATAACATGTAATGAATGATAAATCAATGCCAAACAGCAAATAGTGTACAAATTTAAAAATAAGCAATGGTCTAACTTTGTATGTAGTACTATTTAAATGGATTGTGGTTTAGTGTAGTTGTTAAAGTCTGAAGAAGCGTTATATGGATGTGAAAGTGCTTACTCTATACTGCAGTCATTAAAGGTTTTTGTTCTACATTTCTGCTGTGGCGAGCCTCATCTGTTTTTTGGTACATCTCATAACTGATTGCAGCTTCCTCCTGTAGGTACAATGGCTGGTGTCGGGGAGGATCGCACTTCCAAGCACAGCGCTGGGGCATCCCGGAGTCTAAGGTCATGGAAGGACTCCTGGTAAAAGACCATGAAGAGAGACTGCTGCAGGGCCAGTACCAGGGTTCCCAATATAAAACGGAAGCCTGCGACCACCTAACCTATGAACTCACCAGTGCCACTGGCATCCCTTGAACTGGTGAGCAGGTCAGGCATCACTATGCTGACCTAAAACAGAGGAAGAGGGAGCTCTTGGATCAGTGGATCCAAGAAGCTAGGCAGGGTGATATTCCAGCAGTGTGTAAGTACTCATTCTACTAACTGTTTAATAATTGCCTAGCTCATGTATATTATGGATAGGTATGGCTAAATATTCCTCTTATGTCTCTGACAGCGGCAGCAGAGTTGGCTGTGAATCAGGAAGCCCATGCGAGTAGGCTGCAAAGGCTGCATCATGAGGCAGGTTAGTAATAATCTTGCATGTACTGTCATAAGAAATAACTATAAAAGTAGTAGAAAGTTAATTGCCAGTATAGAACCTGTATTGTGTATGGGATGTACTGAATAAACCAGACAATATGGCATGAAGAGTCTCATATACATTGTATGTAAATAAAAGGGTAGCAGCCTGGCAATAAAGGTCTAACTCCTGGACTGCTGCTTGTGTTTACTCTGGTATCATATGGTAATGTAGCGTTGCATTCTCTTAATAGTACTGTTGTATTAAGCACTGTTACCCACACTGTGCTACATAAATAAAATGTTTAGGAATGTCTGTATATGACTGTTGTAATCACAAGGTCATATTGTACAACTGAGAGAGACTTAGAAAACAACGAAAAGATACACAACAAAATCCACTCAACTGTGACATAAAGTGTAGTATTTTTAGCACACACAGCCATGGTTCAAATCCTGGGAGTGGTAGTAAGTAGTATGCATAATCATACCCCTTAACTGTACAGATTTTGTCAGAAAGTTCAGATAATTGGCTTAATTTTTCTGCCTGTCATCCTGTCCCTCTGGCAAATCAGTGTGATGATCTCTAAAATGTAGGCAGCTTTTAATGACATATAACTGATTGTCAGATCTGTAAATATTCAGTAAATGTATATGAAAACAAACATGTCGTAGCAACTCACCAAAGGTTTATGAGGGCAATTGTCAAAATATGTCCCAGTTCCACCTGCATGTTGTCAAGCCTTGACCAGAGTGTGTGCAATACGAGATTGAGAGGTATGTGCATTATATCAATCTGGAATCTGGGAATATGCATAGAAACAGTCAGGTAGTGTTAACAAACAATGCCTCCACAGGTATACCAGGTAAGAGGTGTATACTGTAGGTAAAACACAGTTCACGTATATAGTTGTCTACAAACATGCCACTGTCAAAACTAAGGCCATAGGGTAGTGTAATAATACCTCTAAGGTACAGACTACAGCAGTGACTAAGAAAGTAGTGAGAACTACAGGGATATACAAGTTGTTAATTGACATCTCTCTCTCTCCCCCACCATATCTGCAACAATAATCTAAATACACAACTCAATGGGTATGTGTACAATTAAATCTACTGTTGGGACATATGTCCTATTGTTTGATAAATATTGAAATGTGTTTCTGTGCATGTGCCATGTTGAAATACTTCCACATTGGTGGCATGCTACCATCAATGTAACCTGCATGCTGTTGTAATGGCCACTGTGGTTCCATATATGCATGTGTTTTGTTTGCTATGCAATTGTTTCATATCTGTTTTTTTGGGTTAAAGGGAATATCTATACATGCTGTTATACCTAATCCTGGAATGTGTTGACTATCACAAACCCACATGTGTTTTAAAATTGCAACACCATAACACGTTTGGGAAGGCCGGTCCCAGTGGACCCACCTCTCCCACCTCATCTGGCTGTGGCACCAAACAACAGCACATTTAGGGCCCACCCTGGGACCTCATTGTCTGCTGGTCCTGCACCACCTTCAAGTGGAACTGCCACAGGGGATGAGGCTCGCCCCCCGCTGGGAGTGGGCACGGACAGAAAACTGTCACCTGTCATCAGGTCCAGGGTCTGGTATGTAGCGAGCTCCTCAGGGAGTTTGGAGATCAGCTACGCCAGCTTGATGGCCGCTTGGCACATATAGAGGGTCAGCCTGCCCCTCCTACTCAGCCCCCAGCACAGCCACTTTCAGGGCCATGAAGGTGCAGTGGTGACTGCCCATGCATGGGGACCTCAGTCCCACCATTTTCATTTGGGGGCTCATGGACTTCCGACTTCCAAACACCTCTCCGCATCCAAGGTGTTTGCCCCCCCACATGTGTCATATACTGCCCTTTTATGCTGTCATCCTACCCAGCCTACCTCCCCAAATATACCTACTATCCCTCCCCAACATCCCACTCTCACCTTAAAAAAAGAAAAAAGGGCAGTCTGTTCCCAAAAAAAATCAGGCCCCATACATAGCTGTCCATTTTGCACATGTGTCCACTAGATGCATGTAATCTGGTCTAATTGGCTTCACAACATATTATTGTTGTCCTCACCTCTCTCTCAGGGGTTTGAGTGTCCAAATCTACCTCCAAATCAGTGTATATGCACAGCTGTTGCTGTAGAAGAAATGAGCAGCTATGGACCTTCCCTACAACAGTCCTGCACATCCCTAGCTATTTTCTCTATTGTTTTTCCCTCATTGTGCCCCTTTTTCACCACTTTCCTATCACCCCTTTTTCCTTTTCTTTTAAAGACATTAGTGCAGGGATAAGCGGGAGTAAGCACTTTTAAGCAACAGTAAGCTAGTCTATCCTTTTTTCATGGGGGTAAGCAATGCTTAAACAGGACAAGCAATTTAGAGGCTAAGTGTAAGAAAATTTAACCGGATGTTAGCATTGCTTGCCGTCAGACAAACCCGTGCAAACCCATTTATAGCTGCTTAAATGTGCCTTAATCACTCTGTATCCAACAGCCCTTGTTCTGCCCAGCAACAAAATAATCAGCCCTTGCAAGTCTCAAACCCAGGACCCTGCACACCATAGACAAAGTGATGTATCACTAAGCCATGTCAAATATAACTAAAGCTGATGTTTTCTCAAACATATCAACCAGCAAATTCATTCAACAGTAGAGGAAATTTATTAATACATTAATATATATATATATATATATATATATATATATATATATATATATATATTGTAGTTTATTGGCTGTTTGGCAGTTATTCCATCTCTTTCAACTTACTGGTTTAAAAGACCATGTTTGCACTTGTTTCCCATCTTTCCTGTAACTAGTCTAGTCCAGATACAAATTTGCCAAATTCAGGACTGTTTGTAAGCTTCTGAGCCCCCCAAACCTTTCTCTGTTGGAGGAAAGTCTTCTAGCTTATCAGTGGGAGTGGTAAGCACTAGGTACCCTATCTACCACAAGAGTGGTTTCTGGCCCCGAAAATTGCAGTTTATTGGCCGTTTGGGCAGTTTTTCTATCTCTTTCAACCTTTTGGTTTAAAAGCCTGAATTTGCGCTTGTTTCCCACTTTTCCTGTAACTAGTCTAGCCCAGATACAGATTTGCTGTATCCAGGACTGTATGTAGGCTTCTGAGCCTCACAAGCCTTTCAGTGTTGGAAGGAAGCCTTCTAGCTTATCAATGGGAGTGGTAAGCACTAGGTAGCCTATCTACCACAAGAGTGGTTTCTAACCCAGAAATTGTAGTTTATTGGCTGTTTGGGCAGTTTTTCCATCTTTTTCAACTTTCTGGTTTAAAAGCCCACGTTTGCGCTTGTTTCCCACCTTATTTATTTATTTATTTTATTTATTTACATTTGTTAACTGGGAAAGTTCGACTGGATGTAGGTCCATTTTCGGCAGATGCCCGGGGAGAAAAGCTCCACAGTTAAAATATTACAGACATAGTTACAGATGAAGAACATAGCAATTAAAATATTACAAACATAGTTACAGATGAAGAATATAGTACATTAATAGAGAACTAGAATCATTGTCATCTGTGAAGTACATAGCAATCATTAACAATTGTTACAATAAGAAATCACTGTTGTATAATAAGTAGCTAGGCATATAAGCATCCGAGCCTGCTGCAATCAAAGGTAGCTAGTGGGGTGGAAGGAGAGGTAGAGGGTAAATGGTGTGTGGAAAATTAGAGGGGGGAGTTGCAAGGGCATAGCCAGGATGTTTTTAGGTGCCTTTCCTGTAATTAGTCTAGTAATTAGTCTAGTCCAGATATAGATTTGCTGTATCCAGGACTGTTTGTAAGCTTCTGGGCCCCCCAAGCCTTTCTGTGTTGGAGAGAAGAATTCTAGCTTATCAGTGGGAGTGTTAAGCACTAGGTAGCCTATCAACCACAAGATCCAGGTACAGATTCTTAGTTTTAGCACTTGAATTTGCTTATTTGTGCTCAGCACTTGTTCAGTACTTGTTGTTAGCACTAAATAAGCTACACATTACTACAGCACTCACCTTCCTCTTTACCTAGAGGAAAACAGTTTTTGTACATACTTTCCTCACTTGCCTAGATAAAAACGACTATTTTACTCACTTTCCTCACTTGTCTAGAGGAAAGTAGTTTTTTATTCAGGCATGTCCAAGGGTCAGCTCCCAGTGTTCTCTCCTGTTTACCTCCTGTTTATCTGATGAATCTGGGCATCTTGGGGCAATGTAGTAATTGCCTCATGTACACAGACAACTCTCTCCTCCTACCACCCAACACCACAACCTGTGAGAGATGTACTTATCTAACCAAAATGGAGGCAAAGTTCTCTCCAACAAAGACTGAACTTGACAGTCAAGAGAAGAAGGTAAACACTTGCACCACACCACACTCATCATGAAGTCCCACTAAACCTACACCACCAAACTCCACACATAGAAACACAAAAACATTCACAGAGGCTCTCAATAATAATCTGCTCAAGCAGCAGAGACCTCCAAAGCAGAAACGCAAGCAACCTCCACCCCCCCAACACAACGCAAATGACACATATCCCACAGACTCAGTGTGCCAATAAACCACAGCCCATAAGGCAAAACAGCATACCCAACACACTAGTCATAGGTGACTCTATAGTCAGGCACACTGATGTCCCACTCACCAGGCTAAACAAGGAGAAGGTTACTGTCAGCTGCCTGTCGGGTGCCAGGATCTGCCACATAACCCACGCACTCAGGTCACTCCACAACAAGTACAAATATGACTCTGTCATTGTCCATGTTGGTGTGAACAACCTGAGACATACCTCTCTGGACTACATGAAAAGAGATATGGAAAAGCTCTCCGATCTTGTAGCCTAGGCAGGTATGACTCTAGCCCTGAGTAGCATTTTGAATGATACCACAGTACAAGGACAAAATGATTGACTTCAGCAATTGGCTAAGTGTCTGGTGTCATTCTAAGGGGATCCAGTATCTGTCTGCCTGGGACAACATGGTCGACAGACCACGATGCTTTGCCAGAGATGTCCTGCACCTGTAGCCCCTGGGATTCCTGATACTGGCCAAGGGTCTTGCCACCCCTATAGTGCTTTTTTAGGCAAGATTCAAATGACAAATTCACCACCGTAACAGGAACAGGCAAGCAAAAACTGAGGGTAATGCTACTCAATGCTAGAAGTCTAAATCTCAAAACACACTCACTCAAGGCACTCCTTAAAATGGAGAACATCGATATATGGAGTCTATATTACAACATTGAAGTTTCAAAACTTCGAATGTTCTAATATTGACCCCTGTTCAACAAAAGCTGAAAACATCAAACATACAGAACAGCAACTTCTTTCCTAGGGAAAAAATCGGATGTTCCAAAACACATACACACAACACAAGCACACCAAACAAACAGCAATCCACTCACATACACCTAAAATCTTACACCTAACTCTACTCTAAACTATACACGCACCACTAACTATCCACTTATCTTAACCCAAACCCTAACCCTAAGTTCCGTCACTATCACACACTCACCTCACCTGCGCCCTAACCCTAATTCACATACCCCACCCTAAACCTCACGTCCACACAATTGCATACTTACCTGACCCACACCCTAAACCTAACTCACCTAACCTGTCCTAACCCTCACGTCCACACAATCACATACATACCTAACCCGTACCTTAACCTTAACTCACCTAACCCACCCAAACCCTCACGTCCACACAATCACACACATATCTAACCCGGACCCTAACCCAAACTAACCTAACCCACACTCAATCGCACACTTACCTGAACCTGACCTGTAACTTTCCATCACAGCTCTGAAAATATCGAAGCAACAGAAACGGACAACCAAATTATTTCCCTAGGAAAAAATTCTGTTTACTGTTGCTTCGATATTTTCAGCTTTTGTTGAATAGGGGTCAATATTAGAACTTTTGAAGTTTTGAAACTTCGATGTTCTAATATAGACCTGATATCTGTGCAATGACTGAGACCTGGTTCAAGGCTCCAGAGAGCACCCCTGCATTACCAGGCTATAACTCATACCACACTTTTCATCCATTTAACCTGGACCAGAACAACAAAGGCGGAGGTGTGTCCATATTCATTAAGGATAGCCACACCTCCAGGCTAGTTGCACAGCATAATGCATCCGAGATTATCCAAGTGCAACTAACTCTGTGCAAAACTGCAATCCAAATTGTAGCTTGCTACAGATCCCCCATCATGCCCCAGGATTCCCACTCCTCTTTTCTTGATATACTGGAAAATATTAGGGTTCAACTAAACACCCTAATAATGGGCAATTTCAACTACCCTGCCATTAATTGAAAAACTACTCAAGTACCAATTCCTTTGCTCAACGCTTTCTGGAATTTATAAATTCCAATGCCCTGGATCAACTTATGCAAACCCCGACCAGGGGCAACAATATCCTAGACCTAGTCATTATCAACATGAGTGACCGGTGTTCCACAACTGAAGTCAACTCCTCGTTGGTCAGATCCAACCATAAGCTAATCACCCTAGACATCCGCATCCCGCCCACACCCACCATTAAGGAAACCACAGTAAAAAATGTCTCCAAAGCCAACTTCATGCTTCTTAAGACAGAAGTGGTGAATTGGTATTATTGACTGCAATTATTCAAGACTGATGCAGGACGGTAAAAATAAGAGAAAAAACTAGGGGCAATCTGTAAACTCAGGGACAGGTAAGTAGTATAGAAGAATATACAGGTAACTAGTATGGTGGAATGTCAGGGTGTGTGTGTGTGCGTGCGTGTGTGTGTGTGTGTGTGTGTGTGTGTGTGTGTGTGTGTGTGTGTGTGTGTGTGTGTGTGTGTGTGTGTATGTGTGTGTGTGTGTGTGTGTGTGTGTTTGTGTGTGTGTGTGCGTGTGTGTGTGTGTGTGTGTGTCTGTATGTGTGTACTGTTAAGCAATGATGCACAGGACTTAAAGTGCATTTCTTATTTTCCTCTCACAGGTTGTGAGGTGGGTCAGGGTCCCTCCTGCAGGCAATCTGATGTTGGTGCCCATATAGACACTGAAAATGATGATAGGTGTATTGAGGCACAAGTGGGGATAACAGGGGCTGAATCTGCACCATTGTTTGGCATCCCACTGTTATCCAGCCCATCCCCACACATAGTTACATTGCCTATACATACCCCATCACCAGTGGCCATAGCTGAGGGACAGTTGGCAGTTGGTGGCATAGGACAGGACAGTGTGGTATCTATGGCATGTGTGTCTGTATACAGCAGCTGTAGCCCGATGTCAGGTGGGGTACCACATAGCCCAGGGTGCTCATCGCTGGTCATCATACCACTGGCAGAAGTACCACATCTGGTGCCACCAGATGCATGTTTCAGGCCATCATGGAGGTGCAGGCACATATGGAACAGTACACCAAACAGGCTCTGATACTGCAGAGGGCTACTCATTCAGCTGTTACTGACAACATGCGTCATCTAGCAGGTGCCCTCCATTATTTTTCAGAGATCATGGATAGATGGTTGAGTGACATGGTGGGAATCCTCGACCGTGAAATGTCTGTGCTGGAGTATATGGTGCAAGTGGTGTGATGGCCACATGGATGTAGGCCAGCAACACCAACAGCTAAAGATCAGCGTGGACATGCCAGAACACAGAGATGCACCTGTAGTGGCAATACCAGCCCCGGCACTGCAGGGAGTGCTGTCCACACCACACCACACCACAGCAGGCCATGTGCATGTGGCTCTGGCCAGTCCCAAGAGGGACCTGGATCCAGCGGACATATGTCATCATCAGGTGAGAGTACCATATTGTGGCTTGTACCTGGTGGTGCCCATGGAACCCCTAGCAGGCACAGTTCTCAAGTCCTTGGCTGGAGACAGTGAACTGCACACCCTGCCAGGTACGGTCTGCAGCTGTCCAACAAACCCCTTTATAGGGCAGACACATGGCAGGACTATGTGCATGCATACACACACACATTACCAACACAGCTAGGGCAACCCCATACCCATACTCACCACATCATAACAGCCCAATTAATCATTAACCCCCCTCACTCACACATATGGTGTCAAACATGGATCCGCTTAGGTCTCTGCCAAACCAAGAACACATCCTGTGCATATGATGATACCTGTGCCACATCCCTGTCATCCATAACATCGATGCAGGGACAGGCTAATGTGGTTCTGATGCACAGGGTGACTGTACTATGGTGTACCAATGTCATGCTGTGTAACATATTGTCAGCAGTAAAGTTTAATGCTTACATGTCAGGAAGTGTAGCTGTGCAGTCATGATGCATTATAGCTGTTATTAACACTGAGTGATTGTGGTCTCCATAATGTATTCCATTTGTGTTGTAGGTGTCCATATGTCAGCAGGATGATGGTCTGCTGTTGTATCCTACAAGGGGTAAGGCACTGTGGTGACATCTTGGCTGTGCCATATCCTGGGTACAGATGAACACATGTCACAAGTCTGTATAACAGTTACTGCATGTGCCACATGGCTGATAGGTCTGGGGGTGTATACAGGTGAGTGCATAGTGGCTGATGTCAGCAGCCCTTCTACAGTGAACAATGGTAAGTGTACTGGGTGGTAAACACCACATGTTTGTGTATAACACACACAGAGGCTTTGGTGTTGATGCAATACACAGGGAATACTGTACACATGGATGTATGTACCTGTACAAGGAACGTACTTCCACCAAGACAGAATAGGCACAATAACACATTGGGAAATAAGCAGTATGCTAGTTTAATGTCATTGATGATGGTACTGGCAGGGTATATGTCCCCTACCCCAATGTAATCTTCAACTCAGTAAATATAGGTGTGCTGGTGTGGGTGACACAGCCCTACCCTTTGGAGGGTGTGAGGTGCTGTACAACTGCAGGCAGTGTGATAGACAACTACTTATCCTGTTAACATGAACTGTACAGTATTACAGCCAGGTAAGCAGGGGGGGGGGTTACACTCTACAGTAACTGTAATGATGATGGCTGTGTCCACAAGAGCCACACCCAGCTATATATACCATCCCCAGTATTGCTGTACACCTATACAGTGGGAAAGAGGGCATTTACACTTCTACCACTAGTTGTGACGGAATGTATTTCCACAGGATGATACCTGTGAAATGTTAGCATTCGCCAGGCAGTTCTTGGATGGATGACCTTCTGGGACATGTATATTCTGCAAGAGGAAGTAGATTCCTTCACATACACACACACACACACTCTTACTTGGCAACACTGGGATTTGAACCCCTACCTAGGTATGTAGAGCTACTGATGTGTTTGGCCTTAATTGCACACACCACACAGTTTTAGGATGAAGTGTCTTCCAGGTTAAATGCTACATGAAGAACATCCCCGGGCCTGTACAGTATGGTAATGGGGCATGTACTGGTTGTTTATGAACAATACATAGTGTGACATACTGTCATATACACATCGACAAACACATAACAGTCATACACACATCTGAGAAACCTAGTCTTATCAATGCTAACTACCTTGTCAGTGTGTCCATTCTGTAACAGATAAGTTGCACACAGCACCTGCATAACTGGGCTGGACAGTGTTATCAGTTACCTGTATGGTTGATGGTGACAGTGGTCCCCATACAGTGGAACATGGGACATGTACTGGGGGTACCATTGTATAAAGACAGTATACCCAGCACCTACACCTCACATTGGATATTGTACACATTGAAACCCATGATAATACTCTGACATACCCACCATCACACATTGACCAGGACTGCAATACAACCCCTTGTCTATCCCAAGAGTGCTACTACAGGGATATGCATCTAATGCACATGCCATAGGGAGATTAGGGTGGTGCATTGTTTTGGCTCTCCTACGGTCAGCAACATCACTATCCCTAATAATGTGTGGCATGGCATATTATATTAGGAGAATGTGGCCTCAGAATGCTGTATCCTACAAATATACACACATGCACACATACACACATTTGCCAAAACACAGAGAGTATCCCATGCCTATCAACCCATTTGTACAAAAGTGTTGAGCTGGTACTGCAAGCCCCAGGTAGCCCTTAGGGTGAAGAATGTAACAAGGTGCATGTAATGTCCGGTACAGCAGCAGCCACATCTAACTATGGCAATGGGTGGTGTGGTGGGTGTGAAGGACCTCAGGGTATTATCAACTACAGGTTTACAAACATGCAGACACTGTTATTCTCAGTAATGCACACATACACATTTGTCAGCATTGGGGTCAATCGGTGCAGGTGTTCATAGGTGTGTACCAGGCTATTGTCCATGGAGAGATGGGAAATGTAGGGGATATGTGTACAGTGGTATCATGACACCTGCCATATGCCAGCAGGCCATCTATCAACAGATACCACAGGGGTGATCCTCAGGGTGAGAGTTACATGCAACATCCAATCATCTGGTTGGTTCTTGCAGAGGGCCAGTGAGGTGCTCCAGTTGACATGTATGCAACATGTATTACATAACATGGTCAGTGTCTTGTCTTGGAGACCTGTACCCAAGCATGTTCTGTTGACTGTGGTAGTGTAGTTGAGGTATCCATGGCATGTGGTGCAGGCAGGGTGTGGATTCCTAGCTGTGGCATTCATAACACAGCTGGGCAGACATGTCAGTGTCACTCAAGCGTAGATTTCCTGTATGCAACCAAGATGGAGTCTCGACATCTGCACATCTGTACAGAGGACAGACAAACACCAGCTAGTCAACCGGTTATGCGGTAGGATGACTGTGTTAACAGATGTCTGACACTGATAGATATGCCATTGCTACATGACAGCAGCCCTCAATGACATGTCCTATACACACTGTAGTCTACAG
>NC_056740.1:488834576-488979576 GCF_019279795.1 Protopterus annectens | reverse complement strand
TGATAGGTAAACACTACAGTGAACAGTGGGTTAATCTATCGCAAATAACTACGCAATTTGAGAACTGCAGCTATATTACAGTTCTCATTTAAACCGGGAGTTCTGAACGCATCCAAAGCAAGTTGCCATTCGAGCTCCCGGTTTTCTAAAATGAGAGATGTTGGGCCACCTCTAACGTCTGTCGGAACGTGGTCAATACCCATAAATGAAAATGTATGCCCAGGATTTTTGTCTATGTGTTTTGCTAAAGCATTGTCATCTTTGTTCTTTTTGATTGCATACACATGTTGGTATATTCGTTCACGGACCTTACGGTCCGTTTTTCCAACGTAAAAGGCTGGGCAACAGTCACAGAGGGCAATGTATACAACAGAACGAGTTTGGCAGTTTATTTTGTGATAAATCTGATATTTCTTTTTCCTAATGTTAAAAGAATTACCCTGTTTTATATATTTACAAAAGTTACAAGATTCACACTTAAGTGTACCTTTTTGTCTGTTGGAAGAATAATTTTTGGTGTTCCTTTGCAAAATTTCTTTTAAATTACTAGCCCTTTTGTACACTACACTAGGGCAAGGACCAAATTTCTCCAGGAGTACTGGTGAATTGGAAATAAATTGCCAATTTTTACATATGATTGACCAAATTGCCTTAGAGTTGGTATTAAATGTTGTAACAAAACTTAAAGTGAACTTGTGTTCGATATTTTTTGTTGAAGGGGTTACAACATTTTCAATTAAATCTAATTGGTCAGTCTCTGTTAGGGTGGTGTCTAGTACCCTAGAAGTGTCAGTTTGGGCACACGAAAAAAGGTTTTTCTGGTTAAGAAGTGGCTTATAAAACCCTTCCATCCTTTTTTGGTTGACTTCTTTTATGAGCTCATCTATTAAATTGCCAGGGTAACCCCGATTCAGGAATAAATCCCTCAAAAAAGTACATTCTTTACTAAAGTCAGAAGGAGTGCTGCACATCCTACCCGCTCTGACCAGTTGGCCTTTAACTATTGACCGCTTTTGTCTAAAGGGATGAAGACTCGAAAAGTGTAAGAAAGAGTTGACGTATGTAGGTTTCCTGAAAATAGTTGATGTTAGCACCTTGTTCTCAAAATCTTTAACTAATTTAACATCCAAATAATCAATTTCTTTTATGGAAAATTTGTATGTAAATTTTAAGAATTGTGTAGTTTCATTAATGACCTGTACAAAGTTTTTTGCACAAGTGGCATCCTCATCAAAAAGAATGAAGATGTCGTCTAAAAACCTAGTATAAAATGTGACATTCTTCATCAAGTCAGGATTGTTAAACAAAAAGTGCTTTTCCCAATATGCCACAAAGAGATTCGCAACACTTGCTCCACAAGGGGAGCCCATTGCCACCCCTTGTTTTTGCAAGTAGAACAAAAAAGAACTCTCACCAGTACCCAAAGCATTTGCATTGTTAGATTGCTGTCCATTCAAGGAAGACGGAAGAGCCGGTTGACCCGCTGGAATAAAAAAGCCACCACTTGTTTTTTGGAGGGTAAAATTGATTTAGATCTTTTTCATTTTATTGACATCTTTCCCCCAAAAGTTCCAGTTATGTTTGGGATCCCTAAGATTCATAAAAATGTACAAAATCCTCCCATGAGGGCCTTGATTGACGCACGTTCTTCTATAACCTATCCTTGTTCAAGACTGATTGACAACATTTTAATGAAATACATTAAAATGCTTACAGGTATCTGTAAAGACTCCTGGACCTTTCTTAACAACATTAATGACATTCCATTTGACATTTCTAATAACTTTTTGACAATTGATGTCATCGACCTGTATACATCCATTCCACACCTAGAAGCTGTGGAATGGATTGGTCTATTACTAAACGAGTTAGGAGCCCCAAGATCTGAAATTGATTTAGTCACCGAATTATTGGACATATTGTTGGCGTCCAATTTTTTTGTGTTTGACAAAGAGTTCTACTTGCAAAAACAAGGGGTGGCAATGGGCTCCCCTTGTGGAGCAAGTGTTGCGAATCTCTTTGTGGCATATTGGGAAAAGCACTTTTTGTTTAACAACCCTGACTTGATGAAGAATGTCACATTTTATACTAGGTTTTTAGACGACATCTTCATTCTTTTTGATGAGGATGCCACTTGTGCAAAAAACTTTGTACAGGTCATTAATGAAACTACACAATTCTTAAAATTTACATACAAATTTTCCATAAAAGAAATTGATTATTTGGATGTTAAATTAGTTAAAGATTTTGAGAACAAGGTGCTAACATCAACAATTTTCAGGAAACCTACATACGTCAACTCTTTCTTACACTTTTCGAGTCTTCATCCCTTTAGACAAAAGCGGTCAATAGTTAAAGGCCAACTGGTCAGAGCGGGTAGGATGTGCAGCACTCCTTCTGACTTTAGTAAAGAATGTACTTTTTTGAGGGATTTATTCCTGAATCGGGGTTACCCTGGCAATTTAATAGATGAGCTCATAAAAGAAGTCAACCAAAAAAGGATGGAAGGGTTTTATAAGCCACTTCTTAACCAGAAAAACCTTTTTTCGTGTGCCCAAACTGACACTTCTAGGGTACTAGACACCACCCTAACAGAGACTGACCAATTAGATTTAATTGAAAATGTTGTAACCCCTTCAACAAAAAATATCAAACACAAGTTCACTTTAAGTTTTGTTACAACATTTAATACCAACTCTAAGGCAATTTGGTCAATCATATGTAAAAATTGGCAATTTATTTCCAATTCACCAGTACTCCTGGAGAAATTAGGTCCTTGCCCTAGTATAGTGTACAAAAGGGCTAGTAATTTAAAAGAAATTTTGCAAAGGAACACCAAAAATTATTCTTCCAACAGACAAAAAGGTACACTTAAGTGTGAATCTTGTAACTTTTGTAAATATATAAAACCGGGTAATTCTTTTAACATTAGGAAAAAGAAATATCAGATTTATCACAAAATAAACTGCCAAACTCGTTCTGTTGTATACATTGCCCTCTGTGACTGTTGCCCAGCCTTTTACGTTGGAAAAACGGACCGTAAGGTCCGTGAACGAATATACCAACATGTGTTTGCAATCAAAAAGAACAAAGATGACAATGCTTTAGCAAAGCACATAGACAAAATCCTGGGCATACATTTTCATTTATGGGTATTGACCACGTTCCGACAGACGTTAGAGGTGGCCCAACATCTCTCATTTTAGAAAACCGGGAGCTCGAATGGCAACTTGCTTTGGATGCGTTCAGAACTCCCGGTTTAAATGAGAACTGTAATATAGCTGCAGTTCTCAAATTGCGTAGTTATTTGCGATAGATTAACCCACTGTTCACTGTAGTGTTTACCTATCATTATAAACTATCTTAATACAGCCCTTTGAGGTTTTTTGAATTAGTTTTAAATAAACAAAATTTAAATATTAAGGGTGTGTATCATACACCATATACATTTGTTCTTATAGATATATTAGTGGTTTATTAGAACCTTGTAACTTAATAACTTTTTAGGAATGTTTTTGAAAGTACTGAATGTTTGTTATACCAGATTTGTTGCTTTTATAGTGTCTTTTTTAAAAAAAAACACATACATACATATGTTTTAAAATGTACATTTTATGAGTGCTGAACATGTGTTGTGTGTATGTGCTTCGTTGACTGTTCTTGAGATTGTTTTGTCACTTCCTGTTATTAAGAGTTTAAAACTTGTAATCATTGAGTCATTCACATTCTTAATTGATTTTTTAACCTCTGAGGAAGCTGCGTTTTTCAGTAGCGAAAACGCTCTTTTGTATTAAATAAAATCAGCGTTTAGGCTTACTGGACTGTTGTTTTTTTCGGAAGTTGGATTCCTGTTGTGGAGTACTTTTTAGAAATACACAACAGTTATGGTGGTCCAGCAACAGTACATCTGACAAATATCTGGACATAACATCACACTGGGTAAGTACACTGAGTTGCTAGGCATGTCACACAGCACTGTGCATACTACAGGCAGACTGCCACAATACTGGCCTACATTTCTTATGTGAGAATACACATGTACCTGCAAATATATCAGGCTTTACAGGCATGTAACAGCATGGAGTAACAGACACCTGTGTGAAAGCACATACCCACAGCCAATCTGAACACAGCCGCAATCACATATGGTAAGCATGCTTAATATTACAGTATATGGACTGTGTGATCAACACCATTCTCATATGTGCCACTCACACATTAACCCTACATATACTGGGCCAATTCACAGTGTATTCTGATGCCTGACTGTGCTATGGGCATGTGTTGGTTTTGCCCTACAAACATGTACACCGATAGGGTACCATACACTGGAGCAGCATGCAACATCAGATGGAACAGGAACAAGAACAATGACATCTACCACAGTCTGTACACAGGCCAAGGTACATATTCACAATTCACACTCTGTTGACAATCACCATAAGTACACAGACCTCACAACTGTACACACTATAACAGAATGTCCAGGTTTTGTCCTCAAATATAAGCCCTACTATTTTTTTTTTTTTTAACATTTCCTGACTGGGAAAGTCCGACTAGGTTCCACAGATCCTGTTTTCAGCAGAGGCCCGGGGAGAAACACTCCAGAAGCATGTCTTTAGAATGTGGGAGGAAACTGGATTACCTGGAGGAATCCCACGCGAACGCAGGGAGAACATGCAAACTCCACACAGAAGGCACCCCAGCCAAGAATCGAACCAGAGAACCTCTTGCTGTGAGGCAACAGCATTAACCTCTGCACAACTGCACCGCCCTATACATAACATGTCTAGCAATCTGATATATCACTGGCTTGTTATCAGGTATGATGTCAGTAAATAATGGTGTACAGACCATATGCACCTCTTACTGCATTACATATGTACAAAGGTTGACAGAGTTGTGGCTGGAGGCACAAACACAGAGCCAATATTGACATGTTGCTGTGATAAACTCATACATTTACAGGTGTAACAGGGTTTGTTGTGAAGTATGTCCTCTGAGGAATATGAAGTCAGTAACTCTACTGGCTGTCACCATGTACTGACTGCAATCCTCTGACTATGCTACTGCATTTCTAAACATAGGACATGTGTGAGTAACACAACACATGTAAGACTCCAAACACTGGCTAGTCTGCAGATAGCCCTACAGGTGAGATTTTCCTCAACCACATAACACTGTCATGACAGGTATTAAATCATGTAGACCAGCCATATGTGTACAAACCCTGTTAAACCAACATTACTTCAAATGTAGATGAGCAAGACTTACGTTGTGTCCTCATGTCTGTAACATCCCCCTCCTGTTTGTTGGCCTGTCTCCACAGTGTATGTTGTAAGAGGTATATCCCACTACCTTCAAAATAATGTAATCTGGGAGGGCCCAGCAGAAATGTGTTAGTGATTTTAAAAACTATTGCTCAGAGAGAGACTGGAAACATTTTGACTTGACTATTCAACTCAGCACTGCCTTGCTCTATGTAAGTAAGTTACTTTAGAAGTATGTTTTATTGTAGAGATAGCTAGGACTATAAAGATTAGGCTAAGTATTTTTCTGTTATATCAGAACTTTCCTACTGTATTGTTTTAAGTTTCTGTGTGATCTCTGAACTCTTGAGTAGCATTGTATTGCATTAGTATTGTCTTGTGTTTTAGTATTTATTATTAAATATTTTTAAACCCTTTTCAACTGTGGCTGGTTTGTGTAGAGATAAGTTAAGCTCTAGAGTACATTGCATATTTATAGAGTATTGTACAAAGCCACTCTAATAAGCCTTAGACTGATTAGTCACATTTACCAATTGGATAATAATATTGCACAGTAATAATTGTACACCCTTTTAAGGGCCTTTGAGTAGCTGACAATTATTAGCTGGTGGTGGCAGTAATTACTACTGTATAGTCTGGGTAAAGGGGCACATCTGGATAATCTGTGTCAGCCTTTCCCAGGAGTGTCTGTGAAGTTGTATAAATACTAATCTCAAAGTGTGTGTGTCAGCTACTCGGGCAGGGGCCTGAAGCACTGGTTGGACAGAGAGGGCACTGGAGGTTAGCTTGCCAGCTAGGCTAAGAAATGGACCCTATAGCTGTGCCAGTGGGGAGTCTTACTGGGGACCTGGGGAGCAAGGGAGCAACCAGCCCCAGACTGACTGTGATCACTGTGTGCACTTAGGGAAATTGTACTTTACTGTGTGTATTTGTTATCCTTTCTTCTTATATGAGACACCTTCTCTGGTGTTAGTGGTGAGGATTGAGGCTCCTTGATTGCTGGGCCAGGGCGCAGGCATTACATGTGGTGGCATTGGTAGGATTCACTTCCCATTTGTGGTGGCGGTGGATATCCGCATCACATATCTACTCAACATTGTAATTGTGGAATTTAATAGAATATACTTGTATTCAATCTATCTGTATTTTGAATGTTTCTGATCTTAGACTATGTATTGTTTGTTCTATTTAATTGTGGAGCTTTTCTCCCTGGGTCTCTGCTGAAAAGGGATATGTATCCAGTCAGACTAACCCAGTAAACAAATGTAAAATAAAAATAAATAAATAAAATAAACATATTAATTAGTTGACAAATACTAATTGGCTTGTAGTGGTGTGTGTAGAGTGAATCCTGTAAGTTATGAACAGTTATCTCTGAAGGTGATTTGTACTCTCAAACAGCCATGCAGTGAATACTCACAGTTCAGATCACAATTGTTTTATTTCTTTTCTCAGCTTAGTCAGGATGAGCAGGCAGTATATCAGCAGAGGAGTATGGAAAGCTGACAAGGAGCCAGCTGGTAGATATGTGCCTGGCTGGGGGACTGGTGCATGGAAACCTGACTAAGGCAGGTCTGATTGCAGCCTTGGTTACAGCTGCATCAGAAAATAGCATACATGAGGATTGAGGCTCCTTGATTGCTGGGCCAGGTGCGGGCATCACATGTGGTGGCAGTGGTAGGATACAATATCCTCGGAGAATGGACAGCCCAACCTTTCTGTGCAGGACAAGCATACTAGCAGTGGAGATACAATATACTCGGAGAATGGACATCTCAACCTTTATGCAAAGGACAATTAGACTGGCAGTGGAGATACAATATCCTTGGAAAATGGACAGCTCAGTGTTTCTGCAGTGGACTTAAAAATCTTGCTGGAGCTATATAGACTTGATTTGGAGGCCAGCCCTTTGGAGATAGAAGCCAAAGAAAAGGAGCGCCAGAGGAGGCATGAGAGGGAAATGCTGACTCTTCACCAGAGTCATGGAGGTGATGGGGAAGGGAGTAACCAGACCCCAGAAGCACAACATGTCAGTAAAGTTCTTCCACAATTTAAAGAGGGGGATAATTTTGATAGTTTCATTCATATGTATGAGAGGGTATGTAAACAGTATAGTGTTGACCAAAGGCTCTGGGTATGGTTGCTGATCCCCTTACTTCATGGTAAAGCTGTAAATGCATTAGCTAAAATGTCTGACACTGCATGTTTGGATTATGCTGTTGTAAAAAGTCACTTGTTGAAATGTTGTAAGCTAACACTTGAAACATATAGGAATAAGTTTCTTGAGCATAGACGCAAGGCAGATGAAAGTGTGCGTGCATATGTTGCTGAACAGAGCACTTATTTTCATAGCTGGGTGAGTGGATGTTAGGCCACCACTTTTGAAGGGCTGGTAGACCTTTTGGTGAGGGAACAAGCCCTTAGCACTTTGCCTGAGGACATGAGGATCTGGTTAGCTGATAGACAATGTGCTACTTCAGATGAATTGGGGAAGAAGAGAGACCTATACCTGGCAAGTAGGGCAGCCCTGCACAGGAAGGGGACCCCCAGTACTGCTCATGGGTCTAAAGGAACCCATGGTGGGCAGCACAGACTGCCACAACAGAATCTGCCAGTAGCAGGGGAAGCCACTAGTCCAGGTGCACATCCAGGAGCTAAGGTTAAATGGTTTGAATGCAACCAGTGGGGCCATGTGGCATACAGGTGTCCATGAAGGCAAGGTGGGGAACCAATGATGAGGGAGCCAGTATGTGGGAAATACAAAATGCCAATAGTAGGTTGTCTTGAGACAACAGGGGTACTAAACTACCATCCTGCAGATGTCCTGAGAGGGAAGAATTTGGATGAGGCTGTACCATGTACTTATGCAGCTACATGCAGTGAGGCTAGGAGACAAGCATGTGGGTCTGGTAGCCTGGGGGAGACCCAAACAGACTGTATACTTGCAGCCAGGACTGGTGAGGTGGTTACTTCATGGAGTGAGCTACACTGTAGCAGTGAGACTGAAGGTGAGCCTCAGCTGCTTGTGGGTACTGATGTTCCCTTGGACAGGGTAACTGCAAAGGTAGAGGTGAGTAGAAGTACCCAGGCTGGCAGTGAGGCATCACTGTCAGAGGATGCCAGACTTCCTGTGGAAGGGGAGCTTGGAAGGGTTACAAGGAGATAGTTGAGACAGGCTCAGCTCTCAGAGCCTACATTGCAAGGCCTGACACAGGTAGCTAGGGAGGCACCTGATTCTCAAGGAAAGGGGGAATCTGTATACTGGGACAAATGGTTACTATACAGAGCCCTGAGGGAGGGCTAGAAGGTGAGAGAGTACAGCAGTTGGTAGCACCTAGACCCTACCATCTGGTGCTTTTAGCCATAGCCCATGATATTCCCTTTGCAGGTCATATGGGCATAAAACATACAAAGAGACGTATTATGCAAAACTTCTATTGGTCTGGAATTTCCAGAGATGTAACAGGGTACTGCCTGACCTGTGAGCAGTGCCAAAAGGTAGGGAAGGCAGGAGACAAGGTGAGAGCTCCTTTGATGCCTTTACCTGTGATTGACGAGACATTTCAGAGGGTAGCTATGGATATTGTGGGTCCTCTGATTACCCCAAGTTCCACAGGGAAAAAGTATATCCTATTGGTAGTGGATTATCCTACACAATACCCTGAGGCAGTGGATTTGTCCTCCATTGAAGCAGAAAAGGTGGCAAATGCTTTGTTAGAGATTTTCAGCAGAGTGGGTTCCCTAAAAGAAATACTGACTGACCGAGGTGCCAATTTCATGTCAGACCTGCTGGCTTGTCTGTGGAAGTCCTGTGGGGTGAAGCACATGAAGACCACCCCCTACCATCCTCAGACTAATGATCTTGTTGAGAGGTTAAACTCTACAATCAAGTCCATGCTATGGGCATTTGCAGATTAGTTTAAGAGGGAGTGGGACAAATATTTGCCCCATCTGTTGTTTGCTTACAGAGAGGTTCCCCAGGAATCCACAGGTTTTTCACCCTTTGAGTTGCTGTATGGGCATAGGATGAGGGGACCTCTAGGTTTAATTTGAGATGAGTGGGAAGGTGAGTGTGAGTCTCATAAGGAGTCTGTTGTGGCATGCATCCTAAACCTCAGGACAAGGCTCAGGGATCTCATGGGCTTGGCCCAGGAGAACCTGGCAGAAGCCCAACAACAGAAAAAGGTGTGGTATGACAGGAATGCTCGAGCTAGAGAGTATGCTGTGGGACAGCAGGTAATGGTTCTCATTCCTGTCAGACATAACAAACTGCAAACAGCTTAGGAGGGACCCTACAAGGTGGTAAGAAAGGTAAGTGATGTTAATTACATGGTGGAACTACTAGGCAGATGGCAGGGGCACAAATTCTATCATGTTAACATGATGAAAACTTACCATGATAGGGAGGCCCTTGTGCTGAGCATTTGCAGTGGATTGCAGGAGGAGTCTGAGAGAGATCTTGTGATCTGAGGGAGATCTGGGAACTGATCTCCTCAGTGAGGCTCGGGCTGATTTATTTATTTATTATTTATTTATTTTGATAACCGGGTAGTGTCCAACTAGGCAAGAAGCCAATTTTCAGTGGAGACCCAGGGAGAAAAGCTCCAAAGTACAAACGAGCTAAGAGGTAGATAATACAGATGATCAAGGGATAGTAAGAGATGCAGCATAACGCAGATTAAACAGTGCTATCTAAGTAGCCATGGAGGTATAAGTACAGTGTCAAAATCCAATACAACAGGCTAAAACGTACAGAGCAAACAAAACACAAACTCTTAGCTAACATGGTGCCACTCAAATTACAAATTAATATAGGAACAGAAAAACTATTTACAATGAAGTTAAATTTATGTATAAATGTAAATATAAGGACATACTAAAGAGGAAGAGAGGTAAGTAAAAATTGGCAAACAGTTCCTGAGAAAAATACAGAGGTTACATGTAGGCAACAGTAAGTAGCAGAGAATAACTGTTGTGAGCAAAGTTTTAAGAGGGAACAGGTCCCAACAAGGCAGTGGAGTGTTGTGTAAATGGGTGTGATAACACAAAAAGAGGAAACATAAAAGAGAAGGTACAATAGTGGTAATTCTTGAAGGATTTTAACCTGGATTAAGGCAGGAGCAAAGCCAGTGATTTGCTAGGTGTATTTTTAGGAGTTTTTTGAACTCGTGGTTGTTTGGGGTTTTTTTGTGATTGTCTGAGGCAGTGTGTTCCAGAGCTTGGCAATTTTGTAAGAGTAGAGGAAATCCCCATGAAGGTTGTGGGAGCGAGTGATATTTAGCATAAGATTATCAGATGATCTGAGGGGTCTTGGATTACAGTTTGGTTGTATTAGGCTAGCAGTGGAATGGGTAGCAATGTCCCAGAAGCTATCTCCTACCCAGGTTCAAGAAATCTGAGCAGTGCTGCAGGAATTTGGGGACATGTTCACTGGGAAACCAGGGTGCACCCACCCGGTGCAGCACCAGGTGGATACAGGACCCCAAATGTTTATTAGGCAGGCCCTTTATAGGGTGGCTGAGAGAGTCAGACAGACAGACTCTGAGGGAGGAAGTACAGGAGATTTTGGAACTAGGGTCATTCAAGAGTACAACAGTCCCTGGGCTTCCCCACTGGTGCTGGTGCCAAACAAGGATGACAGCACCAGGTTATGTGTGGACTACAGGGAATTAAATAGTCACATAGAGTTGGATGCTTACCCCATGCCTAAAACAGATGAGGCCCAATAGCAGCTGGGTGGAGCTAAGTATTTCACAACCATTGATCTTACCAAGGGTTACTGGCAGGTGCACTTGACTCCCAGTGCTAGACAGACGTCAGCCTTTGTGACTCTTTCTGGCTTGTACGAGTTCACAAAGATGCCCTTTGGGATGAAGAATGTCCCAACGACTTTACAGAGGCTGGTGAATAATATCCTAATAGGAGCAGGAGGGTTTGCCCTTCCTTACCTAGATGATATTGCCATCTATAGCCATTCCTGGCCAGAGCACTTTCAGCATGTCAGGGAGGTGCTGAGCAGACTACAGAGGGTAGGGTTGACCATTAAGCCGAGAAAATGTCAGGTGGGTATGGCAGAGGTCTCCTACCTAGGACATAGAGTGGGGAAGTGGTAAGATAAGGCCAGAACTTGCCAAAGTGAAAGCCATTCAGGTATGGCCTGCTATACCTTCCAACCATACCGAATTACTCAGTTTTTACAGAGTTTTGGGATCCAAATGAAGGGGTGTCACGATTCCCGAGTGGCACCCCTTCATTTCCGATTTTTTCCCTTATGTTTTCCAATTTTCACACTGTCAGTGATGACGTCATCACATGCATGATGACATCAGCACTGTCAGGGCTACCAGCCAGTCGGAATTGAGCTGCAGGAGCTCACATCCTGAAGATATCATTTCCGGCTGGCCGCAAATGTGCACGGGAACTATATGCAAGAGAAGCTTAATAAGCATGAATGGAACTACATTCTGACTTGTTTATGTGTAAGTTGAGCTTTATTTATCAGCATTAAGAACTGAACTGGCTGGCTTCTAATGGCTATGCGAGCAGAGCTTCAGCATTAGGAACTGAACGACTTCTTATGTGAGCGAAGCTGTATCTGCGCAGCATGGAAGAACTGGCTTCAGCAGCATGAAAGAACTGAAGGTAACCAGTGTGTGTGTGTTGTTTATGCGTAAGTCGAGCTTTATTTCTCAGCATTAAGAACTGAATGGCTTCTTATGGGAGTGGAGCTGTATCTCCAGCATGAATGAAGTGAAGGTAACTGGTGTGCGTTGTTTATGCATAAGTCGAGCTTTATTTCTCAGCATTAGGAACTGAATGGCTTCTTATGCGAGCGGAGCTGTATCTGCAGCATGAAAGAATATATGTGTGTGTGTGAAAATGCCACCCATTCAAGGCTAGAAGTACTCAGGCTCAAACCCTGTACCTTTAGTACAGGGTAAAAAGAGCCTAAAGTCCCTAGCCACCACCACTTGTGAGCTCTGCCTAGGTATTTTCTGGTAAGAGTTGAGAGCTATAGTGAGAAATGAATTTGTATTCCCTTTCCCTCAGGTATTTTCTGCTAAGAGTTGAGAGCTATAGTGAGAATTTAATTTGTATTCCCTTTCCCTCTGGTATTTTCTGCTAAGAGTTGAGAGCTATAGTAATTTGTATTCCTCCATTATTGGCTTTGTTTGTCCAGTTTTTTTGTGCTAAGATGTTGAAAGCTGTGGTGAGAAGTGAGAAATGAATTCACTAAATGATAGCCAGTAAATTTCAGTCTTCCTATTTTTCAGGAAGCTACTGATTTAGCATAGTGGTATGTTGCTCTGACTGTAGTGCATAGGGTCCTGGGTTCAAACTTTACTAGTGAAATGCATGATGGTAACACAACCCTTTTTTCTAACAACTTTACAAAATTATACAAGCAATGTTTAAAATTTGTCCCTGGTTTTTGACCCCCCCCCCCAAAAAAAATGAAATTTAAAATGTGTGAGAAACTGTACAAGATGCCTATGGCTTACACTGCTGTCATTCTATTTATAGTGTGGGTGTGGTGTGGAAGTAGACTTTTATGAGGGAGATGTTCTGAATTTGGCAGTTGGTTCATGCATTTTGTTTCATTGCCTACAGTACAGTCTACTGGAAAAATGTTTAAACAATAAATTTAAAATGCAGTCTGTCTAACAAGTATGTTGTATTATACAAGGAATATATTTAATAAAATCAGGAAGGTGCATCAAAGAAAAGAACACATATGCTTCTTGTTTTATGTGCAAGGGGCCAATGATTTGAAAACAGCCCAAAGGTAATCTTTATCCACCAGATGCATTTTCTTTGGATGTGGTGTGCTGTTTCAATGAATGTAAGTTTCAAGGGCAGACTAATTTTAATGCCAAGTCTATTTTCATTGTTAGACAGCATTGCTTTTATCAGATGTCTTAGTTTTTGTGCATTGTTGTGCTGTAAAAATAAAATCCAAATAATCATTGTAGAAGTAAAGCAGTATGCACACATTAGTGTTTATGGTAAATGGGGTGAAATAGCCAGGTAATGGGACATCAGAGTGGCTGCAGGGGGACTCTGGTGCAATATTTTGGTTGCTTGATCTTCGGTTTGCGTTTGAAAGTTGGTATCCCACAATTCCATTGGAGTGGGTGGGGTTACGTAATTATGTATGCAAATCAGATGTTAATCAGCATACAGATTTGTACCTATTTTTCATGGGCCCTGTCCAGATTTTTGATGTTTCTAGGTTGAGAGGTATGTGGCTTGCACCTGTTACTAAAGAGCAGGTGAGGGCATTCTTAGGGACAGCAGGGTACTACAAAAAGTTCGTCCCTAGTTATAGTACCATAGCTGCTCTCCTCACAGACCTGACAAGGAAGAACAGGCCAGATAAGGTAGTGTGGACCCCAGCATGTGAGCAGGCATTCCAGAAGTTTAAAGAAGCTTTGGGAGGACCCCTGTGTTAGTTAGTCCAGATTGCAGCAAATAATTTGTTGTGCAGGTGGATGCTTCAAACCATGGGGTGGGGGCTTTACTTAGCCAGATTTCTTCAGAGGGAGAAGAGCATCCAGTGGTTTATCTCAGGCATAGGTTCCAACCCAGGGAGGAATGCTATGCAGCTGTACAAAAGGAATGTCCAGCCATAGTGTGGGCACTGCAGAAACGTCAGTCTTATCTGTATGGAAGAAAATTCACTGTAATGACAGATCACAACCCTCTAACATGGTTAAACAGAGCCAGTCAGCAAAATACCAAGTTGCTAAGATGGAGCCTGGGGTTGCAAGCATATGATATGTCAGTGTAGCACCACAGTGGGATTAGCAATGCCAATACAGATGGGCTCTCAAGTCAGGGAATGGGGTGAGGTACACTTAGATAGATCTAACCCTCTAAAGCAGCATTTCTCAAGGGGCACTTGAAAAACTACCTTAAGTTCTCCAGGGGGGTAGAGATGTGAAGACTGGTAGAGAAGGGGGAAGGCTGCCAGCCTAATCAAATAGAATTTGATACATAATTCTGGCATTTGTAAATATAAATATAAAATACAGGCTTGTTTGTTAACTGAAAGAAATCACTGTAAAATGTGAACTTCAAGATTGTAGCAACATTGCCATCTGCTGTAAGGAAAACTAAGCCAAGCATTTCAAATGTTCTTTGAAATTAAAATTATGTTTTGTAAGTTAGAATTTGGAGTCAATGAGTCTGGTGTAAGCATCCTGCCTATTGTTTTAAGGCTAAAGTTAATGACCAGAATTTTCATGTGGAATGTCCTTTATTGCTCTAAGTATAAAAGAATGTAAATGCAGATTCGGTGTGGCCTGGGAACTCCATACTAAGTGTCAAAATGATGTAATGTGTATACTGGGAAAACCTAAGTGTCAAAATGATGTAATCTGGGAGGGCCCAGCAGAAATGTGTTAGTGATTTTAAAAACTATTGCTCAAAGAGAGACTGGAAGCATCTTGCCTTGACTATTCAACTCCACACTGCCTTGCTCTATGTAAGTAAATTACTTTAGAAGTATGTTTTCTTGTAGAAATAGCTAGGACTATAAAGATTAGGCTAAGTGTTTTTCTGTTATATCAGAACTTTCCTACTGTATTGTTTTAAGTTTCTGTGTGATCTCTGAACTCTTGAGTAGCATTGTATTGCAGTAGTATTGTATTGTGTTTTTAGTATTTATTATTAAATATTTTTAATCCCTTTTCAACTGTGGCTGGTTTGTGTAGAGACAAGTTAAGCTCTAGAGTGCATTGCATATTTATAGAGTATTGTACAAAGCCACTCTAATAAGCCTTAGACTGATTAGTCACATTTACCAATTGGATAATAATATTGCACAGTAATAATTGGACACCCTTTTAAGGGCCTTTGGGCAGCTGACAATTATTAGCTGGTGGTGGCAGTAATTACTACTGTATAGTCTGGGTAAAGGGGCACATCTGGATAATCTGTGTCAGCCTTTCCCAGGAGTGTCTGTGAAGTTGTATAAATACGAATCTCAAAGTGTGTGTGTGTGTGTGTGTGTGTGTGTGTGTGTGTGTGTGCGTGTGTGTGTGTGTGTGTGTGTGTGTGTGTGTGTGTGTGTGTGTGTGTGTGTGTGTGTGTGTGTGTGTGTGAGCTACTTGGGCAGAGAGGGTACTGGAGGTTAGTTTGCTAGCTAGGCTGAGATCACCAGTGGGGAGTCTTATTGGGGACCTGGGGAGCAAGGGAGCATCCAGCCCCAGACTGATTGTGTTCTTTGTGTGCACTTAAGGGAAATTGTACTTTACTGTGTTTATTTGTTATCCTTTCCTCTTATATGAGATGCCTTTGGTGTTAGTGGTTAGGATTGAGGCTCCTTGATTGCTGGGCCAGGGAGCGGGCATCACAGTTACATTTGTTGACTCTACAGTTGTTGCAGCTGTCCAGTGGGGAACATAGCAAAGGACCACTTTAAGCAATTATTTGCCTATTCTAGGGATGAAACAAGGTGTCATGTCCTGTGTAGTCCACTGCAATCACACCATGGTTACTATCTGTGGGCAATATGCAGGGAACTACCAACATAGTGTTTGTTGCCTAGCCTAGTGTGTTTGTGTATGAGACATGGGTGGAGAGAGTTCTTTGGGCAATACAAGGGTTTCCTATATTGTTCCCCAATCCATAGTTTATGGGATTGTCTACACCAGCCTTTTGCTGTTTGACATCTGTTGTCCTTGTAAGGTGGACATTGTGAAATATAGTAGGTCCTCAATATAAGAAATTTGCAAAACCCACCCCCACTGTGTCCTGTTATTACACAATCACAGCTACCTCCCCCCGGGATACTGATGACAAACACTTGACAGTACTGAGATTCAACCCCCTACCTAGCCACATATTTCTATTACAGTGTACTGCATTTATCGCATGCACCATGAAGCTTATAGGGCCAGTCTTTCCCCAAAGGTGTATTTTAAGATGAATGACATCAGCTGGCTTGCCAAAGTAGGGCAATTGAAATTGTAGTGACTGTGAATGGCCTCAAAAACATTGATCCCTAGACACACAAACAAATGCACACACAGAGTTTTACAGTTGCTATGTCAGGGATTATAACTTCTACCTAACTAGTACATCATACTATAACATTATGCAGTTATAGCACACGCCATAGAGCTTATAAGGTTAGCTCTTCTGCAAAGGTGTATTTCAAGGTGAATGACATCAGCAGGCTTGCCAAAGTAGGGCAATGAACCGTGTAGTGACTGTGACTGGCCTCAAAAGCATTGATCTCTACACATGCACACAAAAGAGTCTCACAGTTGCCATATATGGGGTTGGAACTCCTACCTAACTAGTACATCACACTACAGCATTACACCATTATAGCACGCGCCACGGAGCTTATAGGGCTAACTCTTCCCCAAAGGTGTATTTCAAGGTGAATGACATCAGCAGGCTTGCCAAAGTAGGGCAATGGAGAGTGCAGTGTGTGTGGATGGGCCATAAACCATGTATCTGGAAGCACACACACAGCACTCAGTCACACACAGGTTTACATTTTACAGGAATGTGTATACAACTGCTTGATGAATAATGACTTGTACAGTCATGTTACACAGTTATCACAAGCACCACAGACACTATAGTGCTGAGGGATACCAGAAGCAAATGTCTACAGTGATATACATTTGCACATCATGTGGTATTGGCCAACTGGATGTGTGCTGGGTTGAACAGGCCTCATGATGGGAAGCTTTTTCACTGTCTGTCACTCTCTTCCACACATCTACGTATGTGTATGTTTGACCTATTATAGTGTGTTGTCCTTGGATATATGTGTGTATTCCTATCAGATGTGTGTGCAAAGCATGACTGGTGTGCAATGTGGAGTGTGTGCACAAACATCTGTGACTATATATATAGTCTACTGTTGTTTCCAGACATGGGCTTCATTTCTCTAAGTGTGGGAGCATGCCCAACATAACCTTCTGTATTGGATGTATGAATCCAATCCAGGTAGGTTGTACTCCAGTGCAGGCATTTGTGTTCTACACTTACAGCTAGCAACCTGTTTCTGCAGGATATCTGTAGATCAGTTGACAATACGGGGTCACAGTGGGCAAAGGATAGTGGGATACTATCTAATTGTGTCTGTGCTGCTTCTGCTACATGGTTTTGATGTTAGCAGAGATATTCAGACATATGTACTGTTTTACACTGTGATGTTTTATGTAATCAACTACTTTCAGGTATACATATTTGCTTGCAGTAATTTCCTGGGGAACACAAGATGAATGCAGCTGTGTCCAGTATTGTGGACTGCAGCCTACATATTCTTGCATAATCATGCCATTCTGGAGGGGGAGTTGCAGACACTTGCTGATGGGTCTGTGTAAATGGTTCAGCACCTTGGTACTATTGTGGCTGAGGATCCCTTGCTTGTACATCCATCAGCATGACAGTATGGCCATATCCTGCTGTGGCCATACCTCACAGATGTACAGATTCAGACAGGTTACCCAGAGGCAGGGCTCATATTTCTGGTCATTACCCCTTCACATTGTGGTTTATGAGCAGGTTTGTAGCCACCCATTCCTGTATTTGCAGGCAGGGATAGTATGTGCACACATCTGAGTTTCAGATTTCACACACTCTATGGCATCCATGCTTCTACCCCTCCCCTGTTATTCTATCCTCTTCTGAACATTATACAAATGGTATCTGATAAGTATCCCTATAGTTATCACTTCATCCCAGCAGTATTTAGGGGTTGGTCCACAGTTTGTGCAGTAGGACATGGTGGACATGCTACTGGGATTTGTCGACATGGCCTTGCATTTGTGTTCTGTGGACTGTTATGTTGTTATTTGGGAGTCCATGAGATAACATATATTGGCAGTATGCGTGAGACACAGGCCTTTGACAGGGGACTGTAGGGCATTTGGTGGTGATGCGGGCCATCGCTAGCAGGTCGGTGCATTGTGTCATTCCTACAATCCCAGGCTGCAAGCCACTATATTCCCCTGGGGTGACAGGGTAGGTGTGCAAGGTGTTAACGTCAATAGCTTCTGTCCTTATTGATCCATTGGTGTGGATGCTGGCAGGGTGCTTCTTACAGCTAGAGACCCACCTGCATGGGACACCTCTTCAGCATGCTGCATTCTGTGGCTATTCCCATACGGGGGGGGGGGGGGGTCATATTGTACTCATTCCCAACAGCAGGGATAAGACCTGTGAGGCACCTGTGGCTGATGGTGGTGTGAGCTGGGTGCATGTGTGCTATGGAAGCTACTTGCAGCTGACTCAATGATATACATGGGACATTCCACTTATGCTGGCTTGTGCAGGGACATTGGCAGTTTCCTCAGTACTTCATACCTGTGCCTTTTGTGGTCTGCCAGTGTTTGACCAGACTACATCAGTATTCCAAACTACACAGCCAACTAATGTGCTGCTAACCTGTATGTACAATTCCAAAGGTGTGTCCATTTGACAGTAACATGTTATACACTCTCTGTCTAGGATACTTTCACCTGTGTACTGTTTGTATGTCTGGGCCCAAATTCATGACATGTCCATCTTTCAGATGGTGACAGATATTACATATGAACAATTAGTATGGATTAATACTGGGTTGTGTCTTGCCTGGATGCAATTGTGTTTGGCACTGCAGTTGTGAATACGTGGACCTGTCATCAACAATACTGGCCACTGGCCACCAGGACACAACCCTCCATGCCTACATGCTGACCACTTTCACACAATATACAACACACAACAACCTAACACACATAGCCCTGCATATTGTACATGTGATACAATCTATCCTGCTACTTTGGCCAGCTCAGGTAATCTGTTATTATAACTACACGTACATGTTACTACATTTCTACATTTCTACATAGGATTGTGGGGGGCTCTTCTGACAATTGTAAACATTTGCTATGACTGTACTGGTATTTCGGGTACTCCAGTTCATTCTGTATTCTAACCTATCATGCAGACTAGAGGGATATCAGTGTACTACAGTTCTTAGGTTTTATTGACCTACATTTCAGTTTCAGACTTCTTACCCTTCAGAACTAACATCCCACTGCCTGACCTGTTGTAGTCTGTGTAGGTCTGGAGGGGGGGGCTGTTCTCCATAGCCATCAATCAGAGGCCTTGTTACAGCCTTTCTTTGTGTTTGTCTACACCTGTCCTGCTAGCTGAGGCTGTTGTTGGGTATGTGAGCCTCACTGACATGCATGTGTGTGTCCTATGGACACACATTTGGCCAACCACATGTCCTGCAGTGGGTTTTGTCACCTTGTCTAGTACTGCCTACTATGTTAACATCAGTATTTGTTAAGGATTTCATGTTGCCAATAAAGGTGTCTACTATCTGCTGTCATCCCATTCAGCTACCCGATTCTTAACATGCTCACATCCATACCATAGATACAGGTAGCAGAACATACTACTACATTCAGCAATTGATAGTGAGCGTGACTTACCTTATGGCTGTGCCAGTATTGAGGACGGTGCCAGAGGGCGGACTATGGCAGATGCACATAGTACACTCCCTATACATGGTTAAGCACAGGTAGTGTCATGTTTGGCATCCCTTTTACTGTATATGTGCATCGGAGTGAGGTGTCATTCCCTGGCTTCCTATAATGTCAGTGTATGTGCTATGCATTGCCTCTTTGCCAAGGCCTGGGATACTGGGCATGCCTCCTTCTGCCTACTGGGGCAGGCTCAGGTTGTTCCTCCTCCAAGTCACTCTGTGCCTGTGCTGGCCTTGGCAATGATGGGGGGCTGTGTAGCCCTGCCCCATGCTGTTCCTGCTGCAGCTGTTTCCACAGGATCATATTGTGTAGCATGGCACATACAATGACAATTTGGGTACATGTAGCTGGTGAGTACTGCAAGGCTCCACTGGATATGTGCAGGCACTGGAACTGTAACCTGAGCACCCAAACACATGCTCTATTATGATTCTGATCTGTGTGTGTGCCTAATTATGGAGTTCTTGTTTGGGTGTGTGTGCATTTCTAATGGGTGTCATCAGCCATGGCTCCAGTGTGTAGCCAACATCCCCCACTAGGTGGCCATATGGGATGTCCCCACTGGCAAATCTCTGGTACAGCTGTGTCATATGCCAGATGTGGGAGTTGTGATAGCTTCCAGGGCTGCCAGCGCACACACATTCATTATAATGCCCTGGGCATCACACATGACCTGGCAGTTGATGGAGGGGAAGCCCTTGCGGTTTATGTAGACTCTACCCTGCTCACCGGGTGGTGCTTTGATGTGTATGTTTGTGCTGTCTATAGCACCCACTACCTCAGGGTATTCTGCTATTTGGTGGAAGAGACGCATATTGCTGGTCAATGCTTCATGGGTGTTGAGGAAATATATG
The DNA here is from genome assembly GCF_019279795.1 of Protopterus annectens. Lineage (NCBI taxonomy): Eukaryota > Metazoa > Chordata > Ceratodontiformes > Protopteridae > Protopterus > Protopterus annectens. The sequence goes on along the minus strand of NC_056740.1, from coordinate 488,958,948 downwards.
TGCTTACTGGCATGTGCTGACATGACATCCAGGAACTGGTGGAGTACCCTGGATGCTGATGCCTGTAAGATCCTCATGATATCCCCAGTTGGCCTTTGGAAGGTACCTGTGGCTAGTATTCTTAAGCCTACATATACCTTGGTATCCACTGGGATGGGCTCCCCTCTGCTGGTTCTGTGTGTCAGGTCATCAGCATTCTCATCCTCACCACCCTCAGCCTCTTCCACATGTAGATTTATGAGAACAAAAGCAACCCCTATCTTTTTTGCTACTTTTGTTAGGTAACATTTCCCCATTTGTGTACAATGGTGGTGTAGAGTTTGTGTGAAAAAAAAACAGAGGGGGAGGTGTTTGCATAGTTTATAGTGGTGTGCTGAGCTGGGCTGGGCTGCTGTCTGTGTAATTGGCTGATTCTGATAAATTTCACCTGCCAGCTATGCTAGTTCTCCTTGGTTACCTTCCTACTGCTGGTCTCCCTTCTCATTGCCTTCCTGTTTAAGCCCAGGGGCATGCCGTGCAAACATAGTACTCAGATGTGAATGGGGCTGCTATTTCCTGTTTTTATTTTTTTTTTGTTTGTTTAAAACCTGGCCCGCGGCACACACACACCCGCTTAGGCAATGTAAACACTGCTAGGCAGCTTCAGACACACCCCCTTCCTTACCTCTGCTAAGCTAAGGGCAAACCCGAGCCACAGAGCTCTAATAAGCTTACAGTATGCCTGACAGGCCCATCTATGATGTCAGCTAACTCTTAGGCTTGCACCATGGTTTTCCTGCACCTACATGGTTGGGTGCTGGATAGCAATGAGGGGAAATCTGTGATTCAGTATCATTCCCATTTGCAGAGAATTGACTGCTAACACCTAGTTACAAGTCTAACACTGAGCCTTCCCCCTTAGCAAGCGCTATTCAGTGGCCTTATTGTCTTCTGCCTGCCATTGACTATAATGGCAAAATTGTAATTCTGCCTAAAAAGCTTTTTTCAAGGTTTTATTTGTACTTTCGGGCCGATCCTATTTGTGTGCCACTGCCCTAAGCTTAAATTGCCAAAATCGGCCATTATCAATTTTTGGTCATCAGCCATCGGCCAAAAAGTTATTTTTTGTTATTTTGAACCTATTTTCCATGCCAATGGCCATATATTTGGCCATTGGCATGCCTTCCACATTATATACACCCTTTATTTGGAGCTGTCATGGCTCCTTTTTGTAGTTTGCAGAAATATACTCAGTTACTAGCCGAATACATTTCTGCAGGTTACACTACTCCTGCACAGATGACTGTCAGCTTCCTGGATCACTAATTCACCTCATTTGCATGGTTTTCACCTGCAAATGGGGTAATTAGCATACAAGAGCTGTGTCTGTGCAGGAATAGTGCAGGAGCGCTCGTGCACGTCCTGGGAGCTTGTTCCTGGATCTCTCAGTGGCCATATTGCCTCTAGCAGCTCTATTCCTGCATGCCATGCAGAGCTTGTTGAATCCCGGGATATATGTTCCAGTTTCTACTATTAAAACATACATTTGCAGAGATATATAGTTTATATACATTTCTGTTCTTTTCCAGTAGGGTACAGTGTGGGCGCATCCTTGAAGCTCAGTACTGTAAAAACCCTGTTCAACACACGTTGCTGTACCAGCAATGTAATATACACATAACATACTTTTACATTTGTATAACAAGCATATGAATCATGTTGATATTCACAAATATATTATTATTTACAAAATTCCAGATAGCTGGACTGGCAGTATTTCCTTCTGTTACATTTCTATAAAAATCATAATAATATTCACAAATGACATAGAATTATTTACAAAATTCTAGTGAACTGGGATGGCAGTATTTCGATTTGTCACACTGATGTGTATCTAAGATAACTGGGAGACTGTCCATGAAGTGTCATAGAACCAGTTGTTCAAAACAGTTTACCTATATAAAGGCAATTCACAGTGGTATGAATGCTCATATGAGTGACTCGTAACCATGAAACTGAAAATGGTGATAGTCCTTAATGTTCAAAAAACAGCAAATCGAATAGCAGATTTGCTATTTTTCAAACATTAATGTCGAATAAAATACTTCAAATGAAATGTGTGCCCCCACACACCCCCTAATTTAATATTCTAACTCCGAGATCGCACTACAGTGGGGAAAGGGACCATTTTCCAAACCCCACTATAGTGCCATCCGCCCCACAATGTCGAATGTGCAATGAGCGAATGTCACTGTGCATTTGCTTATTGCACATTCAAACCTTTTTTTTTGTTTGGCATTTGCAAACTTTGCAAACAGCCTTTCGAACAATTGCTGTCTGCCTGAGTGTGAATCGCCTTTCTAAAGGTAAACCGTTCAAAACACTTCATAATGATTGGATTAAGTGTCACTGGATGGTAGTTGCTGAGACTACTGATGACAGGTTTCTTTGGCAGTGGATAACTGTAGTTGACTTCAGACAAGATGGAATAGTAGACTTGGACAGAGACAAGTTGAAGATCTTTGTGAAGACCCCACAGAGCTGGTTTGCACATTCATTCAGCACACATCTTATCACTTCATCAGGGTCAGCAGCCTTTCTTGGATTCACCACTTTGAGCACTCGTCTTACATTATGCTCTTGTATTGTGAAGGTGTGGTTGTATGAGGCTGGTATATATTATGTGAGACTGCTGTGGCCTATCTACTGGTGCCTAGGTTTGACTGTGTCTGCTGTTTCCACATCAAAGCTGGTAAAGAAATAATTAAGCTCCTCTGCCATTGAGGTATCTCCATCAACAGCCATACATTTATTGGTTTTATGCTTGGTTATGTGTTGAATATCTTGCCATAGTCATCTTGGGTCCTTGTTGGTGAAGTGGCCCTCTATCTTCCTTTTATAAGCTGCTTTAGCATCTTTGATGGGTTTCTTTAGGTTGGCTCTAGCTATGCTGTAAAGGACTCTGTTGCAAGACCTGAAGGTTTATTACAGTGCTTGAGAAGATATCTGACCTCCTTCCTCATCCAGGGCTTCGATTAGAATACACACGAGTGTGCTGGCTGACAGTGACATTGTCAGCACAGATTTTTATGTAGCAGAGTACCATTGATGTGGACTCTTCCAGATCCTCAAAAATGTCCCAGTTAGTTCTTTCAAAGCAATCCTGTAGCTGCAAGAGTGCACCTTCTGGCCATATTTTAACAATCTTTGTAGTAATCTGGTATTTTCTCCTAACACGAGTGTATGCTGGAGACAACAGAATGGACAAATGATATGACTGGCCTAGATGAGGCAACCTTTTTTTCCCTTAGCCATCCTTGATATTTGAGTAGGCTTTGATAAATGATAAAGTATGTGATAAATGCTCCCTGTCTTACCTGTACTTTGTGTCAATTGATGCTGTAAAGGTGTATAGTTGTAGAGTCACCTGTTGTCATTATTAATAATGAGTAGCTAGGGATATTTTATCATATGGCAAGTTGTAAAGTATTATAACAGCAAAGGATTTACATGACGAATGTGGTCAGGTCTGTTAAATATGCTGTATAAACTCTCATAATAATTCATCATGACAGTAAGAAGTAATTGTTAGTGGAACAATTTGTGTCCTGAAGTATTCTCTGTACTGTGCCAAGCCTGTCCTCCAGTATCTGTGTGTCCCCTTTCTGAGACTTTGATACCATATGACATGCCGAGGATGTGTGGTCTACAAGCTCATTAAATGTGTGAAGCAGATGTGTAAATGATACAAGTTTCCTGCTTATGGTATACCTATTGATGAATGCACATTTGTCTTTTTTTTTTTCTTTTTTTTTAATTTTTAAATTGTTTTCCTTTCCTATTTATGTGTTGCTCCAGAGAACACAAGTGTGGTTCAACGCTGAATGGAGAAAATGACAAGCATAACTTCAGTAGCCTTTAGCAGCAGAAACAGTCCTGACAGCATTACATTACTTTAAGCAGTCCACATTGTATTAAGTGAATGAACTGCACCTGCTATCCACTACCTTTCTCTGAGGAATAAACTGTAAATGTATTGACTTACAGACTTATCAGAGTTGGTCAGGGGTTCTAATCTCCACCATGACTAATTTTGATACGGTGCCAACTGGAAGCATTGACACGTCATTTGGAATATGACTTAGACGCCCTAACCATGTGTGTGACAATGCTGAATTTCTCACCTATACTCCTTGTTACATGCTGTTAGCGTTGCTTTGTTGTGGAAAATTATCTGTAATTCTTACCGATGACAACAATTGTAATGCATGATGTCACAAGTATTTTACAACTTCATATGCTATTTTATGCATTTGCTGTCCTTTTGCAGTTGCTCACTGCTCAGCAGCATGCAAACAAGCTTACCTGCTTCAGGAAAAAAGTGACAAATTTAATTTCAAGAATCTTCAGTAGCCCAAACAGGCTTAGAGACGACACATGCCTGTCAGCACTCTGGACACTACTGAGTGGAGAATTGCTACCTGCTACCTGAATGTTTATGTGCTACAAGGTGAAAGTGCTGTGACTTTAGATTAAAAAAAATGCAGGTGATCCAGGGTTTGAATCCAGCTGACATGTATTTTTACAGAAGTGTGAGGCAATGCAAACTAAATAGAAATGAATAGCATAATTATGCTGATTGCAAGAAATCTCTCACTAATGCTAGGATTCCTACACTTTTCTACCCAGTATATGCCATTAATGATTTACATTTAAACCATAGTGGATTGTGAGTGAAACTGTTTAAACATGATAAGGATTTTTTTTATTTATATGCAATGAAATCTGACTTTTACATGGGAATGAAGTACAAGACTTCTGAAAGTAACACACACACACACACACACACACACACACACACACACACACACACACACACACACACACATATACAGGCCTCTCTGAAGTATATATCCATGCATACTGAAAACAGTTTATCTATAATAACCATACTTGAAAAAGAGTTCTTGTGTGGCTCTGTGAAATAACAGCCTTCTTTCAAATTTATGCATTCTTTATCTCATAGGTTTGATTCCCAAGTGGTACTACTAAAATTTCTACAGTGTGTAAGTAAATAAATATGTGCCAGCTCATCCTATTTAGCCCCCCAAAGATCCAGGATGTCAAGCCAAACCAATGTCTTTCAGTATTGATGACTAGCATAATTGTCAAGAGATTGAGCATTACACATGCCGAATCTCACTGCTGTGTTTCATACATTCATTGCTTTTTGATGACATCCCAGCCTGTTTGTCTGGCAATGTACATCTCTGCTTTCTATTGCACAAATGCAATTGGTATGGTTGTGTGTCTTTGTACAGTTGAATTTGGTGCCAATTCAGACATAGATTTGTTACTTGACATCTGCAGATATGGCTGGTGAGAGAGATGATGGTGTTAAATTTGGAGCACAGAGGTGGCGTGTTGAAGAGTGCTGCAGAATTCTTCATGGGCTGCTGCAAGGGTGCTATACAGGGTCTCTTTATAAGGCTGAGGTTTGGAGCAGCACAGTTAAGGCTGTCTCCACTATGACTGGCATCCTACGTAGAGGGTAGCAATGTTGTCACCACTACAGTGACCTGAAATGGCTCAATCAGGACCTCCTTAGCTGATGGGAGGATGAGTTTAGAACTGCTGACACCCTTCAGTTGTGTAAGCATACTGATCCATCAACAGTCAATGATATGCAATGGAGTAGACAGCTAAGACTGGTATGCACTATACTTTCATGTCTCTTCTTCTCTATTGTACAGCTGTGAAAGACATTACATTGAACAGGGAAGCACACCAAGAGATGTCAAATCATCTCAGACAGGCATGGGGTTTATGTATGCATCAGGACCAACTGTAAGGCTGATAACTATCATAATCCCACAGAACAGTAGCAACTTCAAGAAGAATGCATTAACTGTAACAGCAAGCATGCATGCTTTCTCATTCAGTTCTTGGTTCTTGTATTAAGCAATGATTACACTGGAATGATAGTATGTGGGTTCAATACCCACAAGCAGAATGTAGATGATACTGTAACATGTATTATTTTTACAATTTTAAATGCCATAATAAATGGCATTAACTCCATGTGGGTATCTCACACTATTATCTTGGAAAGCATCTATGCCGCATAGCCATAATGAAATAAATCCTTGTATTACTCATATCATAGCAGTTTAAATGGTTAATGGTACAACACAGTAATACCTTCCCATCATATCTGGATGTGGCAAAGGTGTACAGACTAAATGATCATGAATGTGCAATTATGTTACTAACAAAGCCATGCAGCATGTCCTTGATCTATTTCTCTCTTTTTATCTCAACCCCATCCCTTATCATTTTTTCTGTTTATTTTTGGGGGGTGTGGGTGGTCAATGTGCAAAACGGGAGAAGGGGTTGAGGATGGATGGATGGATAGAGGGCAGGAGTCATTGGCTTAATATTATTATGTTCTCATAACTTTCTACTTAAACGTCCACCCTTCCACAGGTTGCAGCACCAGCAGCCAGCACTTTGGGGCCACAACCTCTAACTGCTGCTTCCACAACTCCTAACCCCTACCCTACCTGCTCCATCTGTGTCAGGTAGCTCTGCCCACAACCCCTACCCCCTACCCTACCTGCTCCATCTGTGTCAGGTAGCTCTGCCCACAACCCCTACCCCCTACCCTACCTGCTCCATCTGTGTCAGGTAGCTCTGCCTACAACCCCTAACCCCTACCCTACCTGCTCCATCTGTGTCAGGTAGCTCTGCCCACAACCCCTAATCTACCTGCTCCATCTGTGTCAGGTAGCTCTGCCCACAACCCCTACCCTACCTGCTCCATCTGTGTCAGGTAGCTCTGCCCACAACTCCTAACCCCTACCCTGCCTGCTCCATCTGTGTCAGGTAGCTCTGCCCACAACCCCTACCCTACCTGCTCCATCTGTGTCAGGTAGCTCTGCCCACAACCCCTACCCTACCTGCTCCACATGTGTCAGGTAGCTCTGCCCACAACCACTACCCTACCTGCTCTATCTGTGTCAGGTAACTCTGCCCACAACCCCTACCCTACCTGCTCCATCTGTGTCAGGTAGCTCTGCCCACAAACCCTACCCTACCTGCTCCATCTGTGTCAGGTAGCTGTGCCAACAACCCCTACCCTACCTGCTCCATCTGTGTCAGGTAGCTCTGCCCACAACCCCTACCCTACCCTGCTCCATCTGTGTCAGGTATCTCTGACCACAACCCATACCCTACCTGCTCCATCTGTGTCAGGTAGCTCTGACCACAACCCTTACCCTACCTGCTCCATCTGTGTCAGGTAGCTCTGCCCACAATCCCTACCCCCTACCCTACCTGCTCCATCTGTGTCAGGTAGCTCTGCCCACAACCCCTAACCCCTACCCTACCTGCTCCATTTGTGTCAGGTAGCTCTGCCCACAACCCCTACCCTACCTGCTCCATCTGTGTCAGGTAGCTCTGCCCACAACCCCTACCCTACCTGTTCCATCTGTGTCAGGTAGCTCTGCCCACAACCCCTACCCTACCTGCTCCATCTGTGTCAGGTAGTTCTGCCCACAACCCCTACCCTACCTGCTCCATCTGTGTCAGGTAGCTCTGTGCACAACCCCTACCCTACCTGCTTCATCTATGACAGATATCTCTGCCCACAACCCCTACCCTACCTGCTCCATCTGCGTCAGGTAGCTCTGCCCACAACCCCTACCCTACCTGTTCCATCTGTGTCAGGTAGCTCTGACCGCAACCCGTACCCTACCTGCTCCATCTGTGTCAGGTAGCTCTGACCACATCCCGTACCCTACCTGTTCCATCTGTGTCAGGTAGCACTAACCACAACCCATACCCTACCTGCTACATCTGAGTCAGGTAGCTCTGCCCACAACCCCTACCCCCTACCCTACCTGCTCCATCTGTGTCAGGTAGCTCTGCCCACAACCCCTACCCTACCTGCTCCATCTGTGTCAGGTAGCTCTGCCTCAACTGCTGGAGCAGTGATACCCACCAGGAGCGGAAGTAGTGGAGCTGGTGATTTTGACACCTGGCAAGAGCTAACAGGGCTAGTGTAAGATATTAAGGAAAGGGGTCTCTGTGCCCAAATTGGTCATGAGGAAAAGGTGCTTCAGCATGTTGCAAAGTTGATGCCACATTGAACAATGCACAGGGAACTGGAGCAGGAGACAGTGATGGCAGTTATCAGGCTGAGGACTAGATACTCATTGTTCTCAGGCTTGACTTGTGTTCACCTCTCATGTCCCCAGTCATGGTGAACCCAACCCTTTGTGTTCCTCAGCATCCATGTCTGTCTTGTACATCCTGTATGTCTCCACCTGCTTCATCACCTGCCCTACCTACCTGACTCTTCTTTTGATATTCCTCTTTCTTTAAAAAAATGTGTACCGGTCCCACCAAACATATTGTCCCATACATAGCCCTCCAATTTACCTACATGTCTTCTTGATACACTTGGTGTGGTCCAATTGCTTCCACAACATTATTCTGTTGTTATGACCCATTCCTGGTGTGGAGACATTTCACATTCAGCACATTCTTCTACAGTCCTACATTTATGCTGTGAAGAAGTGGTAGCTATGGTTTACTCCCACTACTATCATGCAAATTCCTGTATACATTTCCCTGTGTCCTCCACTCTGCTTGCCTCTCATTTCTACCACATTGCTATCAATCTCATGTTCACACATTTAATCTAGTCAAAAAACAAATCATACACAATGCACACAGCCACACATAGCCCATCAGAATGCCTTCTGTTTTTGTCCTCATTTGCGCAGATGTTGTCATCGCGCACCAGTGCTGAGTAATAGTGAATCGCTGTTCATGTCCATGACAAAAACTGGTTTTGCCATCACCTGAATTAATCCAGTTGTCAAAGGTGCTTAAACATGCTGTACTGTAGGAATACAGGGTAAAAGCAGAATAAGGGCCCTACTTTGCAACAGTTAATCTAACAGTTGTCACACTGCTGAATGTAATAAAGTGCAGGTTCCTCTGTGGAGTGTCAATATAAGTCACTTGTCTGAAGATAGTTTTTTTTTTTGGCCACAATATCAAGGGGTCAATTCCATTTGTATGCCACATTATTTCAAAATGGGATGTTATAAATCTATGATATGTTAAGTTATATCCAATAACTACTTATTTTGAATACTGCATAAAAAAGCACTGGAAAACAGAGCCATCCCCTTAAAGCCGAATTATTAAATCAAGCTTTTTCTCTCCTACACCTTGCTGATCCACAGCCATCGTTTAATGATAGAGATCATGACAGATTAATGAGGACACACCATAAAGGTGTGTGTTAATGTCCCATAACACCAAGCTAACCAAAAGTAAAATAAAATAAAATCTCTGTCCATTTTGCTATATCTTCATTCCCTTTTTACTGCTGACTAGTCATTAGCGTGATGGATGTAAAGCCCATGTTATGGCATTTTTATATTGTCATTACTTTGTTGAAGTCTAATATCTACATCTTCTCTTGGTTCAATAGGTTCATAGGTTATTACTAGGCTAACTGCCCTTATGGGCCATTTTAAGCTTAGACAATTAGCCTATGTGAGAATCAACGTCTGCACCTTGTGTTTGTAAAGTAAACACCTTAACCATTATACCAACCTCCCTTATCACTATCCCTTCAATTGTATGATTTTTATATGCCTGAAGGAGGATTTCTTTTGGGGTCTGCTGAGATAATAATCAGCTCTATACACTTTATTTTTCATCTAGTCAAGTGTTCTAATCCACTAGTAGTTGAAACTCTTACTGCCTCTGTTTGCAAGTCTCTTTCATGTGTATGTATTTCCTATGCATCCGTCTATCACCCTTTTATTTTACCAGTTGTACTACTCAGCATTTGCATGAAGCCTGGCAAGGAGGAAGTCTACTGTGTGAAGCTAAATGACATTTCAAGCATTACAGCAAAATGTTGTTTGTTTTATGCCTTAGCCAGTATTGGGACAGTTAACTTGGTGCAAATAACCATATGTTTGCTGTGCTCTAGTAAAACTGACTTAATGTAATAAACTGTGATTTAGTTACTCTTCCATATCAATCAGGCTGCTGGGTATCATGTAAAGTGCGATGAATACCTGCTACCTACCTAATGGGCTGATGTAAGTGAGATGAATGCCTGCTACCTACCTAATGGGCTGATGTAAGTGAGATGAATACCTGCTACCTACCTAATGGCCTGATGTAAGTGCGATGAATACCTGCTGCCTACCTAAAGCACTGATGTAAGTGCGATGAATACCTGCTACCTACCTAATGGGCTGATGTAAGTGAGATGAATACCTGCTACCTACCTAATGGCCTGATGTAAGTGCGATGAATACCTGCTACCTACCTAATGGCCTGATGTAAGTGCGATGAATACCTGCTACCTACCTAATGAGCTGATGTAAGTGAGATGAATACCTGCTGCCTACCTAAAGCACTGATGTAAGTGCGATGAATACCTACTGCCTACCTAATGTGCTGATGTAAGTGCGATGAATACCTGCTGTATACCTAATGGGCTGATGTAAGTGAGATGAATACCTGCTGCCTACCTAAAGCACTGATGTAAGTGCGATGAATACCTACTGCCTACCTAATGTGCTGATGTAAGTGCGATGAATACCTGCTGTATACCTAATGGGCTGATGTAAGTGAGATGAATACCTGCTGCCTACCTAAAGCACTGATGTAAGTGCGATGAATACCTGCTACCTACCTAATGAGCTGATGTAAGTGCGATGAATACCTGCTACCTACCTAATGGGCTGATGTAAGTGAGATGAATACCTGCTGCCTACCTAATGTGCTGATGTAAGTGCGATGAATAACTGCTACCTACCTAATGAGCTGATGTAAGTGAGATGAATATCTGCTGCCTACCTAAAGCACTGATGTAAGTGCGATGAATACCTACTGCCTACCTAATGTGCTGATGTAAGTGCGATGAATACCTGCTGTATACCTAATGGGCTGATGTAAGTGAGATGAATACCTGCTACCTACCTAATGCGCTGATGTAAGTGAGATGAATACCTGCTGCCTACCTAAAGCACTGATGTAAGTGCGATGAATACCTGCTACCTACCTAATGCGCTGATGTAAGTGAGATGAATACCTGCTGCCTACCTAAAGCACTGATGTAAGTGTGATGAATACCTGCTGCCTACCTAATGGGCTGATGTAAGTGAGATGAATACCTGCTGCCTACCTAATGAGCTGATGTAAGTGAGATGAATACCTACTGCCTACCTAATGTGCTGATGTAAGTGCGATGAATGCCTGCTGCCTACCTAATGGGCTGATGTAAGTGAGATGAATACCTGCTACCTACCTAATGGGCTGATGTAAGTGCGATGAATGCCTGCTACCTACCTAATGAGCTGATGTAAGTGCGATGAATGCCTGCTGCCTACCTAATGGGCTGATGTAAGTGCGATGAATACCTGCTGTATACCTAATGCGCTGATGTAAGTGCGATGAATACTTACTGTCTACCTAATGCGCTGATGCAATAAATACTCGCTGCCTACCCGATGCACTTATGTAAGTGCGATGAATAACTGCTGCCTACCTAATGTGCTGATGTAAGTGCGATTAATACCTGCTGCCTACCTAATGGGCTGATGTAAGTGAGATGAATACCTGCTGCCTACCTAATGTGCTGACATAAGTGTGATGAATGATTGACCAGGAATGGAAGCCAGCCACAAGAACAGCTAAAACCGCACAGTTTATTAACTTGCCAAAGGTAATATACAAAGTTAAGCACTTTCTTCCCTCAATGAACAGGGACGTCCTCAGAACACAATAATGTATACACACATAAGTAAAAAACCCAGCCTTAAATAATGCTCCCTTGACTACAGGTTAACTAATGCAGTGGCCAGACATAGTCAGCAAATGGGTGACCACATCTTTCAATTTTTAGTGATACAGCATTTAACTAAAGACCCACAGGGGAGAGTTTTAGATGTCCATTTGGATATGTGTGAATAAGGATGGCTGCTCAGACTTAATGCTGCCAATTACTCTGGTTTAAATGAGGCTATTAGTATTTCTAGTGTTTTAAAATTGAGACATATATTAGGCTGAGACATTGGGCATGAAATTGTTTTTTCAAATATTTCCTTACTATTTACACAATTTATGTCACCATTCGTGAATACATATTATATGATATATATATATATATGAATTCCTTTCATATTAGGTGTTAGGCATTCAAGCTCATTGTTTATAAGATTATATTTATAACATTGTATTTTGTATGTTTGTCTTCCCTGAGTGTGTGTTTCTTACTTCTACTGTGCAGAACAGGCTTCAATAACAGATGTAATATATAGTTGCAGCTTGTGCTGTGCAACCACTTCTTAGAGGAAATATTGATGTAATGCACCATGGTGATATCATCCACTGAATGTGTAGTCTCACAGGTGTAAAAGACATCTCTAGTGGCACTTGTGTTTCAGCAATCCTTCTGTAGCTTGTTCTGTTAGGCATATAGTTCAAATCCTGACATTGCAACTTACGCTCAGTGTACATGTTATTCATATTGTTGTCACCCACCTGTGCTATGTTAAGGTGTAGATGGTGTTTCCTCTTACAACTCTTTATTCTAATTTTTATTATGAAACACTGTGTTGAAGACTAATGCTGTCATTTGCTTAGATTTCTCTTCCATAACACTTGTGGTAACACACCTCCTCAGGTCTGTTGACATAAGATGATGTAATGTATGTTATTGCCTTACTGAAGCATGTGTTCTGATAGAGGATGCCATGTTGTGCATAATTGTCATTTTACCATCACAGTGACAACAGCAGCATGCCACAAGTTTGTTTGGATATACCTAGCATCAGGCAATGTTGTCTGACATACAGCAGGATTATTTCAAAGTAGTGACAGGGACACATATTCCTTGTTTCATTAACATGATGGAATGCTCTCACATGCCAAAACATATCACAATTGTAGATGCACTTGTACCATGGCGTGTTCATTGTTCCCACTATTATATTTATTTTCTCAAGACTTATTCAAGTGTTCAAAACCAGCATTGCATGACTGTAACCATTTGTACCCTTAACTGTTCTGAAGTAATTGCATCACCATCAGTTCTAGTGTGCCCATATAAAGTGGCAGAGGCCTCCCCCATAGATTTGATGTAATGAAATTATGGGTAAATGATGTACAGCTGATATAATGATGTCAGATAAGTGGAGTTTGACACCTGTGTTGACAGACTCTGCTGCATGTGATTCATAGCCACAGCATCTGTTGAAAGAGTTGTATAGCTTGATGTTCAGTTCTTCCATAGGGAAATATTTATTGTGAATGTACAGATGTTACCAACTGATATGTTGCATGTGCACATATGGGCATGTTTTTATTTCATGGCAGTATATTATATGCGCTGTCAGTATCATGGTGAGAGTGCTCCTGTGGCACATGCACTAAGTAGTGCACTGTGGCATGTTCATTGAGTAATGCACTATGACACATGCATTGAGTAATGCACTGCGGCATGTGCATTGAGTAATGCATTGTAATCACAGTATGCTTCATCTCTTGTTTGGTATGTGTGCAAAAATAAAAGGAAAGATTTCTTGACCAAGGACACTTGATATTGGACTGATTTCATTGGAGTGCACATGAGCATAATCGGTTAATTGCTGTCAGTTTGACATGCTGATGTGACATTCATTATCAGGGATTCTTTCTAAATTCACACATTCATTTCAGTTGTATGTAACAATATCTATTATCTCCTGTGGCAGGTGCAGACACTACATGTCTCTGTGGAATAGATTGTATCACTGTGTGGTGTTTAAATCTGTTATTATCTGCCTGATAACTATGTTAGGGAGGAGTGTTTTGGGCAAGTGCATTATGTATGGCACAGCCTGCTCCCACATTTGTAAGCCACACACACCTGTCTAAGGGATCCATGACCATTAGCTTATGGAAATGCAGAATTCCCTTCAGGGGTGTTCCTCTTGATATGTGTGTTCTGCCTATTTCTGTACCACACACAGTTCATACACAGCTCAGGGGAACATTGATGGCATGATTTTCATACTTGCAAGAGGGCATTGTGGCTTATGAGCTATTCTTTCCAAGATGCCATATTGACGAACTGTAGACTATGTAAATAGGCCCTAATGTATGCATCATCCTTGCTGTCATCTCAAATCTGCACTTTAATAACGTTTGTACCACAATTGTTCTCCTTTAGTCAAATATTACTTTCTCCTCAATTTTGTTTTTATTTTTCAAATACATTTGAATGAATTCCATTGTATTTATACATAGCATCTTAAATAACTATGTACATTATTTATATTAGCCTGACACTATAGCAGATCGTAATGTATACAGTTACTTTATAAGTATGTCCAATCCATTATCAGAGTGTCTGATCAATTATTGTATAGTGTCAATCAACAATAAGACTTTTTTCCCAAGGGTTGTTGATAAATGCCTTTGGATAAATTCTTAGTTCTTTCATTTTAATTTCCAATAATGCTGTGGCCTTCAGTAGGCTGTAAGGAGTCCTCCAAAGTTGGTATTGTGTTTGTATTCCATCTTCTTGTTGTACACTTCCTTGAAATTGCAAGTATAATCCATACTAGATACATGTTTGACCTATTCAAATGAGGACATTCATACACATTTAATAATACAAGAGCTTTAGTTAAATAAAATGATTAATTAAATAAAGCTTTTAGAAAGTTATTAATACCATTCCAAAATGGCTTAATTTTAACACAATCAAAGAAAATGTGGTTCCAATCTCCATTGTGTACTTGTTCACATCTCTAACATCTTCCTTTTATGGAAGAACTAATTTTACTGATTCTGTCTTGGGTTAAGAATGCTCTGTGCAAGCATTTCCAATTAAAGACTTTCCAGAATTGTGTAAAGGATGTATATTTTATGGATAATAAGATATTTGTTTTAATATCTTCAGTTAACTGTATTGAGTGTCCTTTTGTTATATATTTCCAATATGAGGTTTTTGGTGTTTTTTTATAGTTTATCAATATTTTGTAAAATTTTGAAATACTGTTTCCCATGTCAAAGTCATTTTATATGATTTCGGGTTATCTTCATTTGACTGACACTTCCTTTGACTGACAATTAATACTGGCAGTGTGTAGAGCACTGTAAGGCAAGTAAAAGGAATAGGTCATTTTCCCCACTGTAGTGCGACCCTGCAGTTAGTATATATAGTTGGTGGGTGCAGCCTCCCACCTAGTTTGATTTTACTAAACAATATAAAATGAAAATCAGAGAATATAAAATCAAACTAAGTTGGGAGGCTATGTCCCCCACACCCCGCCCCTAACTATATATATTAACTCCAAGGTCACACTACAGTGGGGAAAATGACATATTCATTTTACTTGCGTTACGGTGCTTTACACACTGCCAGTATTAATTGTCAGTTGAATGAATTGTCATCAAATGAAGTGTCAGGGAATTGAAGTTTCAGTCATTTGGTCCAATGTTTGTCAGTCAAATGAAGGTAGCCCATGATTTTATATATGTATTTCGTAAATTTAGGTATTTCTTTAAATGAAGAATTGTTAATTATTCTACTTAATTATTGTGAATATGACAGAATACTCTGTAAAGTTAGCCAGTCCTATTGTGGAATTTTGTATGTTGTTTTTATTACTTGCATATCTAAAACTTCTAGTCCTTTGATACATTGGAGCTAACAAACAAATCCTTTCTGTTCCCAGGAATTAATAATTTCTCTATATATTCTATGTGGAAAGTTCTTTGTGACTATAAATGATGTTAAAAGATCAAACAAGATTTTTAAATCTATATTTGCATTAATAATTTTCCTAAATGAGTCAATGTAATAATTAATCATATGAGTTTTAGTGGGTTTAGTTATGTTATATTGCATATTAATACATATGTGCTATTGCAAATTGTTTTAACTGTTATTTGAAATTTTTGTTTTGTAAATCAAATTCATTTATTGATATTACAGTTAGTAATTTTTTCCAATTTGCAGAGTAATTTGGAATTATCCAGTCGAGATTGTTTTAGATATTGATGCTTTTATATATGTTTCTATATCAGGAAAGTGTAATCCTCCCTGTTTCCATGGTCTGCTATGATGTATTAAAGCTATTCTGTTTCTTTTGGGAAACCATAAAAAATGTATTTAGCATGAATTTATTTCTTTAAGTACATTCCTTTCTGGTAACAGCTGTATAGCCAAAGCTATATAATAGGATCTTGGGCAGTAAAACCATTTTTATTAACTGTTGTCTATCTTCAAATGTTAATATTATTTTGTTCCATTTTTCCACAGAGATTTTAATTGTATTGATGATATTATCGTAGTTTTTTGAGACTAAATCATTATTATCCTTGCATAACTCAATTCCTAGATATTTTAAGGTAGATTCTTGTTTCCCTATGATGTGATCCCCCTGAGTCTGCAGTTCTTTTTTTTTTTTTAATTAAAAAATAAAATTTTTAATTCTGATTTATTGAAATGGAGTCCTGAAGTCATCTGAAATTTGTCAATGAATATATCTAGTTCTTCTAATGTCTCTTTTGTTTTAGATAATGTTACTAATATGTCATCAGCAAATAGCATTACTTTAAAATTGTATTGTTCATAAACATCTATTCCTTTGATTTTTATATTGTTATGAATTGAATCTGCCAATATTTCAATAGCCAGAACAAATAGAATTGGTGACATGGGACATCCTTGTTTAATGCCTTTTGTTGTATGTATAGATTCAGAAGTAAAAGTACCAACCTTGACATACACTAAATTATTTGTATATATATTCTTTAAGAGATGAACAAAAGATGCAGGAAATTCAAATAACATTAGGATTTTGAATAAATAGTCCCAATTTATGGAATCAAAGGCTTTCTCTATATCTTAGCCAATTATGAGTGATTATTTCCTTTATTAACATAATCTATAACAGAAATTATAGTCATCCTTTTAATATTTTCATGTGTATGTCTATGATATATAAATCCAGTTTGATCATTATTTATTGTTTTGGATAGTGGTATTTTCATTCTGTTAGTTAATATTGCCATAAATATTTTATAGTCATTATTTAATAATGATATAGGTCTATATGAGGTACAGAGGTTTGGGGATTTGTTTTCCTTCAGGATTGGTGTGATTAAGGAATATCTCCAAGAGGGTGGTATTAAAGCTTGTGACTAAATTTCTACTAGAGCTTTATGGAAGACGGATAGTATCTTTGAAGGAAAATTTTATTTATTTCCATAATTATGCCATCTATACCTGGAGCTTTATTATTTTTACCTTCTTTTATTGCATCTGTAATTTCTTTGTAGGGTATGGGTGTTTGCAGATCTAGTTTTAATTTTTCTGTTTTTTTTTTATATTAGAACATTTTTCATCTAGATTTAATTGATCAATATGTATATTTCCTTTTTTGGAAATGTTCCATATACTGATTTCTATAGGCATCAAGACTGTCACCTATATCGGAGACATTTTTTCCTTTCTTTTCATGGAAGATATTTTTAATGTTATTAGCTTTTGATTGTATTTTGGTTCTTGTGGCTAAATTATGTAGATATGTGGGAGAAGTGGCCAAGGTATTAATTTTTAGTTTTTTCTAAAGCTAAACTAGTTTTCATAGGTTCATAGGTAGGTACTACGCTATTGGCCCAAGGGCCTAAGTAAGCCTAGTCAATGAGGTTCCCTGGTTTACACCACCCAAGAAAGTTATATTCCTGTGCCCCTGTCAAGCAGAGCCACAGAAGTGATCCCCAGGGATTATTTCCTATTTTCCATCCACTCATCAAGATTTTTCTTGAAGAGTGCTAACAAGGAACTTTGCTTGACATGGATGAGTAGCTTGTTCCAGGGTATGGGAAGTCGCTGGGACAGGAATCTATCCCTCCAGCATATCCTGTTTATTGTGGTGACAAGGTTTATGTCCCTAGAGTGTGTAGCTTGGAGGGATTGGGATTTCTTTAGGTGTAACATGTCCAACAGTTCTGGGTTTGACATAGCTTTATATGTTAGGCAGAGATCAACTCAGAGTAGGCGATATGCTACGGAATAAAGCTTGAGTTTTTTGAGATGGTCAGTGTAGGGATTGGGATTTCTTTAGGTGTAACATGTCCAACAGTTTTGGGTTTGACATAACTTTATATGTTAGGCAGAGATCACCTCGGAGTAGGCGATATGCTACGGAATAAAACTTGAGTTTTTTGAGATGGTCAGTGTAGGGCATCTGTTTTAGGCCAGTAATCCTCTTTGTGAGGTACTCCTGTGGCCTTTCCAGCTGCTGCAGATGTCTTGTGAGGTACATTCCAAAAGGGGTGTTGTACTCTATAATGGGTCTAATGAGTGTCGAGTAGAGGGGAACAGTGACCTCTTTTTTTCCTGGATGAGAACCCTTTTGTGATGAGGTGTGCCACATAGAAGGATTTCCTGACTACTTTGATGATGCAATTATTAAAGAAGAGACTATTGTCCACCTGGGTCCCAAGGTCTCTTATCACATATTCATTGTTAAGTAGACTGCTGCCTATGTGGTAGTTCATGAGTACAAAGTTTTACCAAAGGGATGACAATGCACTTTTTGGCATTTAGCTTGAGGCCATGGCTCTACACCAGGCATATGTCTCAGTGAGGCCCTTCTGTAGGATGTCCACATAATTTGTGGATTCAGCTATGGCTCCTAGCTTGCAGTCATCTGTGAACATTGTTAGCCAAAGGCCTTCTGTGTTAGGCTGTACTTCAGAGAAGTAGATACCAAACAGGAGAGGTCTCAGGACTGAACCCTGTGGTACTCCACTTGTCACTGGTTTGTAGTCAGATTTGGAGTCTGCAACTTTTACAGTGTGAGTTCTGTCATTGAGCCAATTGGCAACCCTCTTGTGACATAGAGATTTATACCTAGTAATAATTCCAGCATGGGGGATGGTGTTGAAAGCCTTGGTGAGGTCAAGATAGGCTGCGTAAACCACCTTACCCTCATCTACGGCTTTGGTGACTGCGTCAAAGAAGTTGATCAGGTTCAGGAGGCATGATCTACTTTTCACAAACCCAAACTGGGTGTGGTCCAGAGTTTGGAGGTTACCAATATATTTGTTTATGAGTTCCATGATGATACACTCCATGGCCTTACAGACCAGGCTCATCAGGCTAAAAGGGCGATATGTCCCAGGATCAGTGGTGTCTCCCCCTTTATGGAGTGGAATAACTGTTGCTGTGCACCATTCAGTGGGCACAAACCTTGATGTGAGACTATGATTGAACATGGTGCTTAGGTGGGGAGCCAGTTTGTTCTGAAGTTTTTGTAAAACGCAGCCTGGGATGTTGTCCAGTCCCATGAATGCTGTGTTTTTGGCTTTAGAGAGTGCAGCTTTTACCTGCATAGTTGTGATTACAGGGACTCTGCATTCTTCCTGTATAGATATGGGCCCTTTAGGGGTGAGCGGGGGGTAAAGTTAGCACTGAACCTATCTGCCAGGATGTTGGCAATATCAGTTGGTTCTGTAATTTTCATGCCATTGTGCAGTAACTCAGAGCAGATCTGGGTGTGTTGCCATTGAGATTCTTGACATAGCTATAGAATGCTTTGTGGTTGCTCTTAGAATCAGTGGTGATTTTTGTTTTCATAGCTAGCTTTGGAGGATCTTATAGGAGATCTCAGCTTCTTACTGAGGCTGACCAGGGAGCTCTGCAACTCATGGGATTTTACTCTCTTTTGCAACAGTTTCTTCCTTCTATTGTAGAGTTTGTTTATGGCAGGGGACCACCAGATTGACTTCTTTTTTTTTTGGAGGATAGCATCTTGGCTCTGTTTGGGATAGCACAATCCATGCACTTGTGTAAGTGCTTATAGAGTGCATTTGTGCAGGATTCAGCACTTGTGGCTGTATTGTCCATTTGCATGGGTGTCATGAAGTTGACCACTTCTGATTTAAGAAGCATGAAGTTGGCTTTGGAGAAATTTTTTACCATGGTTTCCTTAATGGTGGGTTGGGGCAGGATGCGGATATCTAGGGTGATTAGCTTATGGTCGGATCTGACCAACGAGGAGTTGACTTCATGTGTGGAACACCGGCCACTCACGTTGGTAATGACTAGGTCTGGGATATTGTTGCCCTTGGTGGGGGTGTGGATAAGTTGATCCAGGACATTAGAATTTATGAATTCCAGAAAGCGTTGAGTGAAGGAGTTGGTACATGAGTAGTATTTCCTGTTAATGGTGGGGTAGTTGAAATCGCCCATTATTAGGGTGTTTGGTTGAACCCTAATATTTTCCAGTATATCAAGAAAAGAGGAGTGAGAATCCAGGGGCATGGTGGGGGATCTGTAGTAAGCTACAATTTGGATTGCAGTTTTGCCCAGAGTTAGTTGCTCTTGGATAACCTCAAATGCATTATGATGCACAACTAGCCTGGAGGTGTGGATATCCTTAATGAATATGGACACACCTCCACCTTTGGTGTTCTGGTCCAGGTTAGATGGCTGAAATGTGTAGTATGAGTTATAGCCTGGTAATGCAGGGGAGCTCTCTAGAGCCTTGAACCAGGTCTCAGTCGCTGCACAAATAACAATGTTCTCCATTTTAAGGAGTGCCTCGAGTGAATGCATTTTGAGATTTAGAGTTCTAGCATTGAGTCACATTACCCTCAGTTTTTGCTTGCCTGTTCCTGTTACAGTGCTGAATTTGTCATTTGAACCTTGCCTAGAAAAGGCACTATAGGGGCGGCAGGACCCTTAGCCAGTATACAGAATCCCAGGGGCGACAGGTGCAGGCCATCTCTGGCAAAGTATTGTGGTCTGTCGACCATGTCGTCCTAGGTAGACAGATATTGGATCCCTTTAGAATGACACCAGAAGCCTAGCCGATTGTTGAAGTCAATCATTTTGTCCTTGCACTGTGGTATCATTCTGGGTGATGGCAGGATGCTACTCAGGGCTAGGGTCATACCTGCCTAGGCTACAAGATCTGAGAGCTCTTCATTGTCTCTTTTCATGTAGTCCAGGGAGATACATCTCAGGTCATTCACACCAACATGGACAATGACAGAGTCATATTTGTACTTGTTGTGGAGTGACCTGAGTGCTTGGGTTATGTGGTGGATCCTGGCACCCGACAGGCAGCTGACAGTAACCTTCTCCTTGTTCAGACTGGTGAAAGGGACATCAGTGTGCATGACTATAGAGTCACCTTCGACTAGTGTGTTGGGTCCTTTGTTTTGCCTTATTTGCTGTGGATTATTGGCACACTGAGTCTGTGGGCTATGTGTCATTTGGGTTGTATTGGGGGGTGGAGGTTGATTGTGTTTCTGCTTTGGAGGTCTCTGTTGCTTGAGCAGATTATTATTGAGAGCCTCTGCGAATGTTTTTGTGTTTCTATGTGTGGATTTTGGTGGTGTATGTTTAGTGGGACTATGTGATGAGTGTGGTGTGGTACAAGTGTTTACCTTCTCCTCTTGACTGTCAAGTTCAGTCTTGGTTGGAGAGAGCTTTACCTCCAATCTGGCTAGATAAGTGAATCTCTCACAGGTTGTGGTGTTGGGTGGTAGGAAGAGAGGATTGTCTGTGTACATGAGGCAATTGCTACATTGCCCCAAGATGCCCAGATTCATTAGATAGATAGGAGAGAACACTGGGAACTGACCCTTGGTCATGCCAGAATAAAAAACTACTTTCCTCCAGACAAGTGAGGAAAGTGAGTATAAGAGCTGTTTTTCTCTAAATAAGTGAGAAAAGTAAGTACAAAAACTATTTTCCTCTAGGTAAAGAGGAAGGTTGACTGATGTAGTAATTTGTAGCTTATTTACTGCTAACAACAAGTTCTGAACAAGTGATGAGCAGAAATAAGCAAATTCAAGTGCTAAAACTAAGAATATGTATCTGGATCTTGTGGTAGACAGGCTACCTAGTGCTTACCACTCCTACTGATAAGCTAGAATACTTCCCTCCAACACAGAAAGGCTTGGGGAGTGCAGAAGCTTACAAACAGTTGTGGGTACAGCAAATCTGTATCTGGACTAGACTAGTTACAGAAAAGGTGGGAAACAAACAGAGGCTTTTAAACCAGAAAGTTGAAGGAGATGGGAAAACTGCCAAACGGCCAATAAACTACAATTTCTGGGCCAGAAACCACTCTTGTGGTAGATAGGCTACCTAGTGCTTATCACTCCCACTGCTAAGCTAGAAGACTTCCCTCCAACACAGAAAGGCTTGGGGTGCTCAGAATCTTACAAATAGTCCTGGATACAGAAAATCTGTATCTGGACTAGACTAGTTACAGGAAAGATGGGAAACAAGCGCAAATGCAGGCTTTTAGACCAGAAAGTTGAAAGAGATGGAAAAACTGCCCAAATGGCCAATAAACTACAATTTCTGGGCCAGAAACCACTCTTGTGGTAGATAGGTTACCTAGTGCTTACCACTTTCACTGATAAGCTAGAAGGCTTCTCTCCAACACAGAAAGCCTTTGGGGGCTCAGAAGCTTGCGAACAGTCCTGGATACAGCAAATCTGTATCTGGACTAGACTAGTTACAGGAATGGTGGGAAACAAGTGCAAACACAGGCTTTTAAACCAGAAAGATATGTTAGTTCCCTCTTCAACATTGCCTCAGGATTGCCAAGTTCAGCAGGTTAAT
The DNA here is from genome assembly GCF_019279795.1 of Protopterus annectens. Lineage (NCBI taxonomy): Eukaryota > Metazoa > Chordata > Ceratodontiformes > Protopteridae > Protopterus > Protopterus annectens. Next base: position 488,936,285 of record NC_056740.1, on the reverse strand, counting down.
AGGTGAAAGCGCAGGGAACTGACCTGTAGACATGCCTGGAGGGGTGGCCATTAATAATAATTACTGGAGCTGTTTCCTCATAGAATGGTTAGTGCTGTTACCACGTTTGTGTGGTAAAATACTTGCTATAAGACATCTGGTAAAGTGCTAAAGTAATACACTATTGAAGGTGCAGGAGAAGAGAGAACTAGCATATCTAAGTGACACATTGAAGAGCAGACTTGGGCAAGACTCAGAAGCTAGCATACAATCCTGGATACAGCAATTCTGTATCTGGGCTATACTAGTTACAGGAAAGGTAACTAATTAGCATTATTTTAATAGCCAAATGTCTGGTATAGTATATGTGTCTCCATGTAGTGTAGCTGGTGTACAATGGAAGTGTGAGTGCATATCACTTGTCCAACCACCCATGTATGCACATGTCCCATGCAGTATACTCACACCCCTTGCTACTGTAATGACAGCACATATAGGCATGTTATGTACAGGAAATAATGTACACCTGGCCTTCAACAAAATATATAGCGCTTGAACCTGTACACAATAGTCAAAGCATATAACCACTAAGCTATCTGAGCTGTACTATTTTATGATGTTCTCAACCTTAGCATGCAGTGCAGTTGGTTTATCATAGGGAAGGAAGACTGTGAAATAAGTACTGATTTAGTTGTCAATAACTTGCAGCACTGCCAGAGCCAAGAGCACCTTAGTACAATTCTGGACTATGCCAGATGACGTGGGGGGAGCAGTCTATGGACATACAAACACATTGGTAATGATACAAAGGGACCCATCCCACTGACATCTGCTGCCACCCCCTACACAGTACAACTAATAAGTACACAGTACACTGCTACAAACTCAGGCTACGCCATACACAATGGCCAGTCATACACTGACCTCTTAGCAATATAACTAAAATGGCTGAGGATAGTAAAACAACAGACAACCAGCCATCAACACCCACAAATGTTTTAATGTGTTTTGCCGTCAAGTGTTAACAATATCACAAAACATAATTGCCTAAAATACAGGAAGCAATTGACACTTAATTACATATGTTCTTAAACAACCTCCACTTACACTCCTCAGTTAACCTCCTAGGGGATACAGTATCAAATGATAAAATGTAAATTGATTCTTCACATAACAATGATTCTAAGTGTTTGATGAAACTGGGAAACAGACCTTTTCCAAAAAAGTACATTGTAACCCACTACAGTCCCCATGATGAAATGTATGACAAGTAGCAGCTATAGAACGTTTGTTCATATAATAACTAATATTTCTTACATGTTCTAACAGACTGATTCTAAGGCATGTCCTACTATTCCACAGACCCACCTCTTGACTGTACAGGGTTTTACATGCTGCCCAGCCTTTGCACTCATATGTATGGCCTGTACCTCCCTTAATGTATCTTATTCCACAACATCACTGGGATGATAGCAGAAATGTCAGCACTACATACTGATAGACCATAACTATCAACCTTCTACTGCATGACAACTGGACAAAACCTGTCATATAAGTGGAGGTCAAAGGTCCAAACACAGGGCCATATTTGATTTATTGCTGTTATATGCTGAGAATGTTGCTGGTGTTACATGGTTGGTTGCAACATCTCTATTCTGAGGGATATTAAGTCAGAAACACATATGGATATTGCCATTTACTGGCAGCAATGAACAGAGTATGCCACTGATTTGCCAAGCACAACACCTGTCTGGGTAACACAAAAAACATAACAGGCAAACCTCTGGCCATTATGTGGCTAGGTCTACAGTTCAGAGCTATGCAGACACATAACTTTGTTAGACTGACATCCATGCAGAAGGAGCATGTACACACAAAGCCTGTAAAACTAGAAGTATTCACACCATATAACAGCAATTCTCACATTTGGTCCCTAAGTCTGTAACCTTCTCCTCCATTTAGTTGGCCTGTCTCCGCAAGTATTGTTGTAAGAGTTATTGCCACCTTCTGTGTGTAACTCTAAGTAGCCATAGACCTCCAGGATGAGTTCCTCACAGCCAAGGCAAAGGGACAACGCCCACATTAAGTACTCAATTATAGGAGTGTGTTGCCATGACATTGGCTATTGGAAGAACTACCCAGCTGGTCTGCATGCAATTAGCAAATGGGGAACACCAATTGGTGTACAGACCATCACCTGGTCAAGAGCATTACCTACAAAGGGCATGCAGATACCTATTCCAAACATATGTCTACCAGTACTCCACACTGGGAAACAGAAAGACATGGAGCAACCTGCTGATACAACCCAGTGCAGTGTGAAATAATAAAAAGTTATGTGAAACAAGTCAGCATATAAGTGAATGTGGTATGTGCTTGCTAATAATGGAAGATAGGATTTTGACAGATTTATGTCTGAGCAAAACTTGCTGTAGTGCTGACCTGCTAAACAGCACCTATGGCCATATCATCTTCCTCTCTGTGCTGTGACATGGAACACAGCTCAGGACCCTAACTCACCCTGGGAAAAGACAGCTCATACATGACAAACACTGGAGTCTCATCAAACACTACTGACTGTTCCACTGCTAGGCCAGCTATAGGAATATTGTACATATCCATATGCTACCTGTGAATATGAGTATGAGTTGCATGTTTGTTGTGTAAATCTATGAGAACTATATAGTGTGTATACACCTTCCATAGCCAGAAAACTGGCAGATTCCACACATGTGGATGGACAGGGGTGTTCATAGGTGGACTGCTGCCCATCATGGCCCTGCCACAAGTGCCACAGCAGGTCTCACCAGACACATGTTTTGGACTGTCATGGAGGCACAGGCATGTATCAAATCTAACACTGGGCATATTCTCAGGGTCACAAATGCAACTCTTCATGCTATATGTGGCAACATTCTTGATCTTGGGGATGCCCACCATTATGCTGAGGTCAGAAATAGATGGTTGGGTGAGATAGTGGCAATCCCCAACTGTGAGATGTCTGTGCCACAGTATGTGGCAGGAGTTAGGCATCAGCCACATGGATGTAGGACAGCACATGTGCTGGAAGTACAATCATGTAAAACTGCAAACCATGGCCACATTTGTCACTCAAACAGAGTACTGATCTCACACACACAAACATACACACTTGCCGCAACTGAGATTAGAAACACTACCTACCTAGATTTTGCTATTCAGATGCTCTGCATTTATTGCACATGGCATGGAGAAAGTAGGGTGAAATGTGCTCCACAGTCCCTCTAAGGTGAATGACATCCACTGGCCTTGTACAGAATGGCAATGGGATATGTCCTGGGTGAGAATGGCCAGGAAATACTATCAGCTACAGAAGTATACACAATGACCAATACAGATATAGCCATACACACATCTGCCACACCTGCGGTTAGCAGCCCTGCCTATCTCGTCATTCAGTCCATACTGTTACAGAGTTTTGGCACACAACACATCACTTATTGGGCTGAAGAGTGTCATCAGTTACCTGTATGGTCGATGGTGACAGCGGTCTTCATACAGTGGACCTTAGGACATGTACTGGGGGTACCATGGTGTAAACATATTACACCCAGCACCCTACACACATTCCATATATTATTCATTCATACCCATGATAATGCTATGACAAACCCACAATCACACATTTACCAGGAATGAAATGCAAAATTTTGCCTGCCTATGTAATTATTGCTATTACACTGATATGCATTTATCACACGTGCCACAGAGTTAGTAGGGTGAAGATTGTCCCATGGCTCTCCTAAGGTGAGTAACATCACCATCCCTTGTAATGTTCGGCATTGTGCAGTGTGTTTGGAGAATGTGGCCTCAGAATGCTGTCTCCTACAAATATGCACACTCACACACACTTGCAGACACATGCACACACACATACTCACATATGCCAGGACTCAGAGGGTAAACCACACCTGTCTACTCATTGGTGGAACAGTGTCATGCTGGCACTGCAAGCTCAAGGTAGACCATAAGGTGAAGGGTGTCACAAGGTACCTTTTACAGTGCAGTACAACAGCAGCCCTTTCTAAGTCTAGCACTGGGTGGGGGTGTAGTGGGTGAGAAGGTCCTCAAAGTATTTTCAACTACACATTTAAAAACTCACTAATACTGTTATGCTCAGTAATGCACGCAGACACATTTGTCAGTACTGCGGTCCATTGGTGCAGGTGTCCCTGGGTGTGTACCAGGTTAATGTCCATGGAGATATGAGAAGAGTAGGGCATGTGAGTACACTGGTATCATGGCACCTGACATTTGTCAGCATGCCATCTATCAACTACTGCCACTTGAGTGATCCCCATGGTGACAGTTATATTCAGCATCCACTCATCTGTATTTTTCTTGAAGAGGGCCAGTGAGGTGTTTTGATTGACATGTATGCAACATATATTGCATAACGTGGCCATTGTCAGGGTTATGGACCTGTCCCCAAGCATGTTCTCTTGAATGTGGTAATGCAGTTGAGGTATCCATGGCGTGTGGTGGATACAGATTGTGGTTTCTTGGCTGTAGCATTTGTAACACAGCTGGACAGACATGGCATTGTCAGTCAAGCAGGGATTGCCTGTAAGTAGCCAAGATGTGACCTGAAACACCCAGAGGTTTGGGGCTCTTTCCATATCACAGTTGTTTCATGCTTAGGGTCATACATGTTGGGTACACTTGCAGCCTACTCAGTTGTTGAAAGTGTCTACTGAGTTACATGGCAAATGGACCACTGGATCTGCTGATTGGCCTAATGAGCGAGGAGTAGAGGGAGACATTGACCTCTTCATTCCTGGATGACACACCCTTAGTTATGCAATGTGCCACATGGAAGTACTTTCTGTCCACAGTGATAGTGTGGTGGTCAGAAGAGAAGTTGCTGTCAAGCTGTGTTCACAGACCTCCTATAAGGACATCTGTCTCCACTGGACTACCACCAATGTGGTCATTTGTGGACAACACATTGATTCAACAGGGGATTGGGGCACATTTCTTGACACTGAGACTAAGGCCAGTGTTCTGACAACAGGTGGAGGTGTCAGTGGCAACTTTATGCAGGATGTTAAGATAATGTGCAGATGTAAACAGACCCCCCCCCCAATTAGCAATTGTCTGCAAACATTGTTAACCACAGTTCATTCCTGTTGGGCTGGATATCAGAGCCACACACAACACACAAGACTGGACGCAGGACAAGAAGCTGTGGTACTCCACACATGGCTGCTTGGCACTCTGACACCACTCATGACTGTTTTGCAGTCGGACATGCAGTCTGTTGTTTTTACACTATGAGATCCATCTGTGAGCCTCTTTCCAGACCACTTACTGACATAGGGATTAATGACTAGAAGAGTGTTTTTGCCTATGATTCCTGTGTGTGGAATTGTATCACAGGACTACAAGGGCCACATATCCTGCTTTGGACTCCCTATTATTCTATAGTAATATCACATGACAGATTATAGGATTGAAGAGTGTCCACAGCTACCACAAAAGTGGGCCCTGTACAGTGGACATTTGGTAGTTTGCTGGGTGGACCACACAAAAGTGTAACAAAGCCCACCCCAATGGATATGGATCACAAAGTTAATGACACAACCACAGACAAATACACTTGTTAGGACCACATTTCAAACCCCTACCTAACTAGCTTACTGTACTATAGTATTACACATTTATCAGACACACCATGACACTTACATAGTTGTGTGCTGTCCAAAGGTATCTTTAAAGGTGAGTGACATCAGCAACAGGGATAAAGGAGGGGGAAAGAGAAGTGTAGTAAGTGCCAATGGGCTCAAAATCATGTCTCTATAACTACAAACACTCTCACACAAACACACACACTTTTACCAGGACTGAGATTAGAACTCCTACCAAACTGCATTATAATATTACGCATTTATCAGAAGCACCATGAAACTTACATGTCTGAAAGCTGTCCAAAGGTATCTTTAACAGTGAGTGGCATCAGCAGGAGAAATAAAGGACAGGAAAGGGAAGTGTAGTAAGTGACAATGGGTTCAAAATCATGTCTGTATAACTACAGACACTCTCACACAAACATTTACATTTGCCAGGATTGAAATTAGAACTCCTACCTAACTAGTTTACTGCAATATAGTATTACGCATTTATCAGATGTGCCACAAAGCTTACATATTTGAGAGCTGTCCAAAGGTATCTTTAACAGTGAGTGACAGCAGCAGGGATAAAGGAGGGGGAAAGGGAAGTGTAATAAGTGCCAATGAGCTCAAATCATGTCTCTATAACTAAACTCTCACACAAACACACACACTTTTACATTTGCTAGGACTGAGATTAGAACTCTTACCTAACCAGTTTACTGCACTATAGTATTACACATTTATCAGATGCACCACAAAGCTTACATATTTGGAAGCTGTCCAAAGGTATCCTTAATGGTGAGTGATAGCAGCAGTGGTAACAGAGGACAATGGAAAAAGGAGTGAGTGGGAATGGCCTCAAAATCATTCACCTATGAACACACACACAAACAGACACTCCTTTCCGTTTGACAGGACTGTGATTAGGATCGCTACATAAATAGCTATTGGTACTCTACTGTTACAAAGTTATCAGAAGTACAACAGAGCCTATAGGGCTGAGGGCTAACAAAATGAATTTGTACAGTGACTGACTGCAGCACATGTTCTGATATTAGGTAATGGGATGTGTACTGGGTGGGGATGGAATAAAACAGCAATTCCTTCACACACACAGTTGCCATGACTGAGATTTGAAACCCTACCTATCTATGTATTTGTTTTAGTAAGTTGTGGATTTACTGCTTTGAGCTTACAGATTTGAGGCTTGTCCGAAGGTACATCTAAGGTGACATACATCAGCAGATAGTGTAGAGTGGAACTATGTGATGTGTACTGGCTGGGAAAGGCTTCACAATGGTACTGTCTCTCTCACTGTCTGTGTCTCTCTTCCCCATGTGTATGTGTGTGTATGTTTGAATTATTGTAGCATGTTGGCCTTAGATATGTGTGCGTACCACACAAAATAGATGGGGACTTACCACATATCTGCCACCTACAGCTGGCTGTGGGTTTTCCTGTCCAGTGTGTGTGTGTGTGTGTGTGTGTGTGTGTGTGTGTGTGTGTGTGTGTGTGTGTGTGTGTGTGTGTGTGTGTGTGTGTGTATGTGTGTGTGTGTGTGTGTGTGTGTGTGTGTGTGTGTGTGTGTGTGTGTGTGTGTGTGTGTGTGTGTGTGTGTGTGTGTGTGTGTGTGTGTGTGTGTGTGTGAAGACCAACAGTTTACACTTTAGTGTGTGTGCACAGACATCTGCATATAGATATCTATGGTCCACTGTGCTTTCAGACATGGGATTTATTTCTAAGTGTAGGGGCATGCCCAGTATGAGCGTCTGTACTGTGTGCAGGGATCCATTCTCTAAGTGTGGGAGCATGCCCAGTATGACCTTCTATATTGCTTGTGGGCATCCATTCCAAGGAGAGTTGTACTACAGTCAATGGTTTTGCGTGCTACAGCTACACCTAGCAAGCTATTTTGTTCAGGATATTTGTAGATGGGTTGCCAATATGGAGACACAATTGGTCTAAACATGGGGGGATACTGTGTGTAACTACATTTCTTATTACTGTCTGTGTTGCTTGTGTAAGGTGTTCTGTTTTAGCATATACTTTTCGACATATGTACTGTTTTACAGGCTAATGTATTGTGTCATCAACTACTGACATATATCATTGTTTGCTTACAGTTGTTTACCAGGGAAATACAAGAGCAATGCAACAGATGCCAAATTGTGAGAAGACGACTAGACACTGAGCACAATTCTGCCATTGTTGAGGGGTGGCTACAGACAATTGAGTGATGGGTCTGTGTAAATGGACCAGCACCTTGGTGCTACACTGGCTGGGGATCCCCTTCTTGTGCATTTCTCAACTTAACTGAATGGCCATATCCTGCTGTGGGCATACCTCTCAGCTGTACAGATTTGGCCAGGTTATCCAAAGGCAGGACTCAACTATCTGGTGGATTTCCCTTCACATTGTGGTTTACAAGCAGGTTTGTGGTTATGCATTCATGGGTTTACAGTCAGGGGGAAGTATGAGCAGACATTAGAGTTTCAGACTTCACACACTCCATGATATTCATGCATTTATGCCCGCCACTGTAATTCTATCCTTTTCCCAACAGTATGGTAGCAATATCTCAGACATATTTCTATAGTTTGACCTTTATCACAGCAATATTTATGTCTTGGTCCACAATTCCTGCACTAGGACATGGAGAGGCATGCTACTGGCATTTGTCAGCATGGCCTTGCATTTGCTTTCTGCTTAATGTGTTATGTTGTTAGTTAGGACCCTATGACATTCCATATGATGGCACTATGGGTAAAACATATGATGGCACTATGGGTGAGCCAAGGGCATTTGCCAGAGGCCTGCAGGCCACATGAGACAGATGCAGACCACTGCATTTTATCACTCATATTTTACCAGGTTGCAAGCCAGTGGATTTCCCTGGGGTGACATGGGCAAGTGGGTGAGGTGTTCCTGGCAATCCCTCTAGTTCACAGTGATGCATCAGTCTGGATATGTGTGCAGGGTTCTGCCTACAGCTAGGGCCACACTGCATGGGATGCCATGTCAGCATGCTGCATCCTGGGTGTATTCCATAAAAGATTCTGACATCATTCCCAACAGCAAGGATATGACTGTTGAAATACCTGTGGCTGTTGTGGGGTGGTGGACTGAGTGCATGTGTGATACGGAAGCTTATGGCACCTGACTCACAGATATGACTGGAACCTTCTCCTTCTCCTGCCTTGTATGTGGACATCAGCAGTGTGTCATTACTTTATAACTGTGGCTTATGTGGGCCGCCAGTGATTGGGCAGACAACCAGTATTCCATATTAGACAGACAACTATGCTAACCTCTATATTTAATTCCAAAGGTGCGTGCAGTTCATAGTTACTTTCTAGGCACTGCATGGAGTTCTTCCACCTGTGTACTGTTTCTGTGTATGTACCCCTGTTTATAGCCTGTCCAGCTTTCTGACAGTAACACATATTGACATCTGGACAGTGAGTGTGTACAACTAGTAACATAGGTGTAGCTGAGAAGCAGATTGCTTGACACTGCAGTTGTTGGAGCATGGTCCTGTCAAACACAGTACTGTACCTAGGCCACTGAGGCACAACATCCAGGCCTACATGCTGTCCACTTCCAGACAATATTAAACACTCACAAAAGATTGGCACACTGACCCCTGGATATAGTGGACATACACCAATTATCATGTTGATTGGGACAGCTCAGACAATGTGTGCTCCACTGATATTACTCTACAAACTTACATATTACTGCCATTTATACATGGGGTTGGGGGAGGCACACCTGACAACTTTCCACATTTGCACTGACTACACTGGTATTTCAGTTATAACTCTGTTTGCTTCCATTTCGTATTGCATTGTGCCCTATCTTTCTGATTGGAGGCATATCAGTCGAGTACTCAAATTAGATTGTAATAGCATACATTTCAGTTTAAGACATCGTACTCTTCAGAACTATACTGAAACTGCCAGACCTGTTGTGGTATGTCTGTGTAGGTCTGTACATGGGCTGTTCATCATTGCCAGCATTTGTGGAGCTTTGCCTGACCTTTATTTCTGGTCACCTACACCTGTCCTGCTGGGTGAGGTTGGAGGTAGGAATGGGCATGCTAATTGACATCTATGTGTGTGACCAGTGGACACCCACAGTTAGCCGAGCTACCACATGTACTGCAGTGGGAGTTGTCACCTTAAGTATTACTGCCTGGTATGAGGATACCAGTATTGGTTATGGATTTCATGCTGTCCCATAGAGTTGTCAGCTATCTACTGCTATCCCATTTGGCCAACCTATTCCCTTGCATGCTTGCATCTATAGCATAAGTATAATATATTTACACCTCTGCAGCTACCTGCCAGCTGTATTATATTTGCAGGACCCATTCTGAGTTGCAAGACTCCCATAGTACTGATTTCTGCATCAGTTCACCTTTATTTTGTGCTGTTGCCCTTTAATTCTATTTTACATGTCTGCCCATCTTCAGCTCTTCAGCCACCTGTAAGCTGCATTATTCAAGTGCTTTCATTGGTCAGTTGTGGGTTCCATACTCTCATATTATTGGTTTGTACAGCATTTCCCCTTGTTCTGATACTTCCTTTGCCTTTTCCTTCTACCCTTCCTCTTCTAGCCTGTCAGTAGTGTAAACAGCATGACATGCCCCTCCCCTGCATGTGCACACTCTCTGCAGTTCATGGAGTATGAGTACACAGCCTCAGATATGCCCACTCTCCTAGCTGTGCTTAGCTAAGCAGACACCAGGCAACAGGGCTCCAATGTGCTTCCAGCAAGCATGACACACCCCCTTTTCATGTTCCTTGCTCCTCCTGTCTCCACAATGGTGTTAGAGCACCTACACGGTTAGGTGCAGTCTGACACTTAGAAATAACTCCCCTCATTTGCATAGGACTGACTGCTAATTCCTAGGAAACTACACTCTCACTGAGCCTTCCCCCATAGCAACCACTATTCCCTGGTATTGTTTACATTCTGCATGCCGTTGACTATAATGGCAAAATGCAGAATTATCATACAATTGACTTTTCTCATTTTTTTTTATTTTCAGCGTGATCCCGTTGGCGCTCCACTGCCCTATGCTTAAACGGCCGTAGTTGGCCAAAAAAATATAATTTTATAATATTTCTTCTATTTTTCATTTCAATGGCCATATATTTGGCCATTGGCATGCCTAACCTTTATAATACATGCTTTTGTATAAGCTGTCATGCCTCCATTTTGTAGTTTGCAGAAATGTATTCAGCTACTAGCTGAATACATTTCTGCAGTCCACACTATTAATGCACAGATGCCTGCCTGATTCCTGGATCACTAATTCACCTCACTGGCATGATTTTCACCAGCAGATGGGGGTAATTAGAATACAGGAGCTGTGTCCATGCAGGAATAGTGTAGAAGTGCTTATGCACATGCCGGAAGCTCGATCATGGATCGCTCAGCAGCCATATTGAGTGCAGTAGCTCTTGCACTATTCCTGCACACCGTGCAGAGCTTGCTGAACCCTGGGGATTATTTTAACAAACATGGACCAACTAAAAGCCGTCAAAGGTATTCTTGGATTTAAAGGTTCAGGACAATAATATATAGTGCCTGTCTTTTAATCAGTGGGTCTAGACATAAAACAAATGAGGAAGGTCTTGTAAATTTTCTGGGTTATAAAAGTGTAGCTGAATGTTTTTGTGTTGACCTACTAATACAGTGCTTGAGAAACAGTAATATGGAGGCTATTCTGTCACCTGGTGCCTCTCCCTAATTTGACATCCTCAAACTCTAATTTGAGGAGAAAAAGAGGTCCTCCAGCACAGAGTGGTAAGCACTTCAATTCTAAAAGATAAACAGGTCCTTACAGAAGCAAACTGCTTGCTACATTTGTAGGAAGCAGCTGCTACAGTTTTTGCTACACATGAAGCACTGAGCACTTCAGTTCTGGATTCATACAGTTCTCTGAAAATCTACAACTTTGTTGTCGTACAGAATGGACTGCAGCTATTTCAGGGTATGACTCTAAATCCACTGGCATAACCCAAGGGGAAGGTAGAATTTTATTTTGACAAAATGGATGACCTGAGAGCTAACAAAGAGGTTAGAAATAGACTGAGATCACATTTGATGTTGGTGCAATTACTGCAGTTATAGATGTCTCTTTTGGTAGTGGCATTCAAATGTATATCAAAATGCATTGTATTTCATCACATTTTCCACTTATACAACTACTTTTCTACTACATACATCTGTGAATTCTGAATGTGCAAATAACATTCACTGTAATGCTTCAAGGCCTTCTGTCTGAGAAATAATGCTGTATAAGAATGCTAGATTTAAAATGACATAGAATCATTTCCTAGGCCATAGAAACAGTAACAAAGAAACCAAGTGATGGTTATTTCTAATATATATGTATCAGATTTCTGTAAAAGTCTTAATATAATAATCCAGATACTGAAAAAGATTGTTCTGCTGGATACTCAGTTTCAGATATAAAAGGCCTCACTGGTGGGTAAATAACAGAGTTCCGCTGTGGCGACCCCTAACCGGGAAAAGCCGAAAGACACAACAAAAAATTAGTTTTAGCACTCTTGTTACAACACATGTCTGAGCTATCCTTAAAAAAGCATTATCCTGCAATGAGCTGTATCTATTCAAACCCATGCTTCGAGCAGCCTATCTGTCCCTGGAGGAGTGGTCTCAGCCCTGAAACTAGTAGCTTATTGGCCGCTCTGGGTCAATTCCTATATCTTTCAGTTTCCCTGCTTTAGAACCCGCATTTGTGCAGTTTTGCATAATTTTGCGCATAGCGCAGCATCGTGCAGCACCGCTTAAACGGGTTTAAAGTATTTCTGTCTCCACAACCCGGCTCTACAAAGTCTGCTCTTCACTTTTTCCCTTAGAACTGTTCTAAATCTCAAAGTAAGCACTCTATTTTCATTCTAAAGCCCTGCAGTTGCTCGTATAAGTAATCTTATAAATAAGCACTAATAAACTAAAGCACTACACCCAATTATACTCCCTTTAAGTACTTTGCTTCCTATTGGCCCTTTTTAATCAGTCAAAAAGTAGTTCCTTATACTATTCTGGCATGTCCAAAAGTCAGTTTCAGGTTTACTCTCCAGCCCAGCTGGTGAATCTGGGAATCTTGAGGCAATGTTACAACTGCCTTATGTATACAGAGCACCCTCTCCTCCTCCCAACAAGCTCAAATATATGTGAGAGATGCAACTATATAGCCAAACTGGAGGCTGAGCTCTCTCAACCCAATACTGGCGCAGTCAGTCAGGAGGAGAAGGTAACCACACACACCACAAATACAGTCTCACATAGACCTATCGCAACAGAAAACCAAACACATAAACACACAAAAACATACTCAGAGGCTCTAAATAAAAATCTGCCCAAGCAGCAGAGACCTCCAAAGCAGACATCCAAGCAACCGCTACCCCACAACAATACCCACGTATCACATAGTTCACAAAGTCAGTGTGCCACACAGTCACAGCCCTTAAGGCTAAACAACACACCTAATGCACTTGTAATAGGTGATTCTATTGTCAGACACACTGACGTCCCACTCACCAGGCTGAACAAGGAGAAGGTCACTGTAATATGCCTGTTGGGTGCCAGGATCTGCCACATAACACAAGCACTCAGGTCACTCCAAAGCAAGTACAAATATGACTCCGTCATTGTCCATGCTGGTGTGAATGACCTGAGACGTACCTTCCTGGACTACATGAAAAGAGACATAGAGGAGTTCTCTGATCATGTAGCCCAGGCCGGTATGACCCTGACCTTGAGTAGCATCTTACCCTCACCATGCCACAGTATAAAGACAAAATGATCAATTTTAACAACTGGCTAAAGTATTGGTGTCATTCAAATGGGATCCAGTGTCTGTCAGCCTGGGATGACATGCTCGACAAGCCACGTTGCTTCGCTAGGGACAGCTTGCACCTGTCACCCCTGGGCTTTCGAATACTGGCTAAGGCTCTTGCCACCCCCATGGTGCCTTTTTTAGGCAAGGCTCAAATGACAAACCCACCTCCATAGACAACACAAAGAAAAAGAAACTAACGGTAATGCCGCTCAATGCCAGAAGTCTAAACCTCAAGATGCACGCACTCGAGGCTCTCCTCAGTATGGAGAATATCGATATCTGTGCAGTAACAGAAACCTGGTTCAAGGCACCCAAGAGCACCCCAGCACTACCAGGTTATACCTCATACCATGCTTTTCGGCCCCAAAACTCGGACCGAACCACAAAAGGAGGGGGAGTATCCATATTCATCAAAGATACCCACACCTCCAGGTTAGTGGCACTGCATGAAGCATCGGAGACCATCCATGTGCAACTAACAGTGGGCAAAACTGCCTTTCAGTTTGTAGCTTGCTACAGACCACCCTCCCAAACTCAGGAACCCCACTCGGCTTTCCTGAGAACACTGGAGAATATGAAGGTCTCTCCAAACACCATTATATTGGGTGACTTCAACTACCCAAACATAGACTGGGAGCACTACTCAAGCCCCAACACCCTCGCCCAACGGTTCCTAGAATTTATAAACTAAAATGCTATGGAACAAATGGTCACCACTCCCATAAGAGGGGAAAACATATTGGACCTGATCATCACCAACATGGGGACTCTATGTTCCATACCAGAGGTATACCCCTCATTGGTAAGATCTGACCATAAATTAATCCCACTGGACATCCATATCCTGTCCCCACCCCCAGCCAAGGAAACCACGATGAAGGACTTCTCAAAAGCAAACTTCACACTTCTCGAAATTCAGGTGAATCCTTCAAAGCCCCCGGGCCAGTGGAAAATACGGCCCAAATTGCAGAATCCTTTACAAACGCTTTCTATGGACACCTACAGGAATGCATGGATTGTGCTATCCCAAATAAAACCAAGACTCATTCCTCCAAAGGCAGGAGACCTGTCTGGTGGACTCCAGCCATAAATAAGCTATACAACAGAAGGAGGAAGCTACTACATGATAGAGCAAAATCCCAAAAAGGGAAGGCATCTCTGATCAGTACTAGCAAGAAACTACGATCCCTCATAAAATCATCTAAGGCCAGCTTTGAAAGAAAAATTGGACAAGATGCTAAAGATAATCACAAGGCCTTCTTTAGTTATGTCAGGAACCTGGGTGGCAACTCCCAGATATGCTCTGAGTTAGTTCAAAATGACAAAAAATACACTGAACCCACAGACATTGCCAACATCCTGGCAGACAGGTTCAGTGTAAACTCCCCCCCCTTCCCCCCCAAAAGAGCAAATGTCTATCCCAACAGAGTGTAGCCTCCCTGACATTACAGATGCACAGGTGAGAGCTGCCCTCTCCAAAGCAAAAAACACAGCATCAGTGGGACCGGACGGTGTCCCGGGCTGCGTCTTACATGAACTCCAAGAAGAACTGAACCCTCACATAAAGTCACTGTTCAATCTCAGCCTTACTACAGGATATGTACCCAAGGAATGGCATACAGCAACAGTGGTCCCACTCCACAAAGGTGGTGCCACAACAGACCCCGGAAACTATCGCCCTATAAGCCTGACTAGCCTGGTCTGCAAAGCTATGGAGCGTATCATCATGAAACTCATAAACAAAGACATTGGGAACCTCCAAACACTGGATCCTACCCAATTCAGCTTTGTTAAGGGCAGATCTTGCCTCTTGAACCTGGTTGACTTCTTTGAAACAGTCACCAAGGCCATAGATGAAGGGAAGTTAGTCCAGACAGCCTACCTCGACCTCGCAAAAGCCTTTGACACAATACCCCACTCGGGCATCATAAATAAGCTCACCAGCTTAAATATCAACCCCTATGTCACAAGATGGGTTGCAAACTGGCTCAGGGATAGAACCCACATGGTCAGAATTGCAGGTGCCATGTCAGACTCTAAACCAGTTACAAGTGGCATCCCACAAGGCTCAGTCCTGGGACCTCTCTTGTTCAGTATATATTTCTCTGAGGTACAGGCTAACATGGGAGGACTATGGCTGACCAAGTTCAGAGATGACTGCAAACTGGGTGCCATAATCGACTCGCCGACTGACACAAGAATCCTCCAAAAGGGTCTCACAGAGACGGATAACTGGTGCCAGAGCCATGTCCTAAAGCTAAATGCCAAAAAGTGCATAGTCATTCCCTTTGGGAAAAACAAAGTGCCCACAAATTACCACATAGGTGGTAATCCATTAAGTACGGAAGAAGTAATTAGGGATTTGGGGACCCAAGTAGATGGCAATCTCTCCTTTGACAATCAGGTTGCCAAAGTGGTTAAAAAGACCTTCTATATAGCCCACCTTATCACGAAAGGGTTCACATCTATATCAAGAGAGGTTATTGTGCCCCTCTACTCATCACTCATCAGACCCATAATTGAATACAATGCCCCATTTGGGATGTACCTTACCCGACACCTGCAGCAACTGGAAAGACCCCAAAAGTGCCTCACCAAGAGGATCAAGGGACTCAAACAGATGCCCTACGCACAAGACAATAGCAAGTAGAGACCTCCACGATGAAAAAAGGTTGGATTTATTAAAAAAGAAAAACAAGCGCTTTCACGTACATCCAAATACGCCCTACGCAGTTAGGCTAAAGAAACTCCAGCTCTACTCAGTTGCTTACCGCCTACTCAGAGGCGATCTGTGCCTGATGTATAAAGCCATGTCCAACCCAGAATTAATGGACATGCTCCACCTTGGGAAATCCAAATCCCTTAGAGCTACACGCTCCAGGGACTTAAACCTCAGCATAGAAATAAATAGGGCATGCTGGAGGGACAGATTCATAACCCAGAGGCTCCCCTCACTCTGGAATAAAATCCCAATCCATGTTAGGCAGGGTCCCTCAATGACCCTCTTCAAGAGAAATCTTGACGAGTGGATGGGAGATCGTAGGTTTACCCCTGGGATCTCTTCTGTGTCCCTACTAGACAGAGGCACAGTAAACTAATCTCAAAAGGGCTATCTTCTGTGACCTACTATACAGAGGCATGGTCAACTAATCTAAAAGGGTGGCGAAAGCCAAACACACTCTGGCTAGGCTTATAAATGCCCTAGGGCAGATAGCCTAGTATCAACCTATGAACCTATGAACCATGTCGTCCAAAATACTATTAAATCTTTACATCATATGATACAAAGACCTTTTTATATATCTCATCTTTGAATAAATCATGCATTTTCTTTACATACAATCATTTCACTATTTAAAACAACCAACTGTACTTCCAGATGTGCATTTCTAGTAGTGGCAGTAGCATTATTTTACAAAGAGTGAATGGCCTAATGTTTGTCACCTGTCAAAATTATAATATGGTATCTCAAGTTGTAACTTAAACTGAGAGATTGTCTCCTTCAGGCACTGTGTTTTAAGTTCAGAACAAGAATATTAGATATAAACAGTGATGGTCCCTTTGCTCACATACTGTTATTTGGTCCCCCTCAAATTGTATTTTTCAGCTTAGTTTGCATGAATTTATAGTATTCAGAAAGGTTGTGTGAGATCTAGACAGTAAATCTCTTTGCAGAATTTTTTTTCACTAGCACATACACACACAAATGTTTATACTCCTGTTTGCTACTCTGTATTCATCTCAGATGCAGTTCAATGTGTGTGTATGTAACTCTGCCTGATGTTTCTTCTCTAAGACTCTCCCCGCTCAACATTTCAAATATTTTTTGTCACTGTAAATCATTTCTGTTATCTGATGTTGTGATTGTCCCTGATTGTGACTTTGAAAGAAAATATTCTACAATAATATCAGGAACATAAATAAATAAAAGATTGTTTATTGCTTGATAGCCCGGTACTTATTATCCTTAGAAAGGCTGTCACACTGGATACTCTGTAGAGTCTGTGTTTTATACTGCACCTTATTAACTTAAATCGAATCTGTGAATTTAAGAAGACTGTCACCGCTCTTGCCATTAGATGGAGTCAAGTTATTGATACTATCCCTGTTTTTTTTTTTTTTCCTACTTACAGAAATGGCTCCAATTAAATATCCCATTACAGGTACACCCTGCCTTATTTCAAAGGCATTTTATTGCATTGAAATGTTCTTTCAAACCTAGCTACAATTGCACACAGTTCTGCCTTGAGAGACTGAAATCCAGGAGCACATGAAATCTATTTAGATTATTCTCTTGTTACACAATAGCTGTCGCACTTCAAACTGATATTCAATTCCTACAATTCCTTTATCAAATCTTGTTTAGTAAAGCATTTGTAATATGCATAGTCTGCTGTGGGCCATTCATTCTTTTTTTCTAAATAGGCTTCGAGCAAAAGCCTTTCCCCTTGTAATCTTAATATGCTAATTATAAAACTAAGATAAAATGATTTCCATGTTCAGCAATTTTGTAGACTAGGCTGTGTTCATACAGTTATTTATACCACATAAAATAAAAAATGTGCTTTATACCATTATCTCAACTCAAAACATTGACTCTTCACTTTTATGCTCACTTAAAACCGATGCTGTTTTAATACTGTTACATTTTTATTCTTAAAGATAAATATTTGATCTGCAACAACACGCATGGATTTTGATGAGTTTATAACTCCAAAGTACAATTGTCTTTTTGTATCTCTTCAAACAGTTACAAAGAAATTCATTTGCTTTTGTACACGACTGCATTCATTTATGCTCAGAGACCAATTAATTTTTTTACATCATGCAACTAATGAAGTCTATTTTCACTTTGAACACTGATTGCCTTTTTTGTTTGGTTAAGAAGTCAGAAATAACTTGAAATGCTTCCAAGCAAAATTTGTGTTTAGTAATATATAAAAACACTCATCTGTTTTATACATGCAGAATGCAGACATAGGCATCTAAATTCCACTCTGTTTTTTTTTTGTGAAGGGCGGGTCCTGTCTCCTGAACCTAGTAAACTTCTTTGAAACAGTTACAGAGGCTGTAGTCAGTGGTCACTCTGTGTACTCTGCTAATTTTGACCTGGCCAATGTTTTTGACAGTGTCCTTCATGTTAGTATTATTAAAAAATTAGAAAAAATATAAATCCTCGAAAACTGGCTGTCAATCAGATCCCAAGTAGTGAACACTGCTGGCATCCTCTCTGGAAAAAAAACATTCTAACTATTGTGGTACAACAATTACCACGGTTAATAATATAGCAACATACATGGTCCAAACATATTACAGGACAGTTTATACAGTGCAGATTATTGTGGACTACCATTGTAGGCATTCTGAACAAAAGATGTTTAAATGATCCATGAAGGTACATGGACTGCCATTTAAGTGTGTGTGTGTGTGTGTGTGTGTGTGTGTGTGTGTGTGTGTGTGTGTGTGTGTGTGTGTGTGTGTTGAATAGGGACACACCAATGAACTGTAGGAATGAATACAGGGAAAGAGGACAAGTGAAGCAGTGTAATGTACAGCAGATGAGGGCATGTAAATGGAAGACAGTTGTAGCAGGAACACTAATCACATTTTGACATGGTACAGTATGGACTGCACAGTAAAAATGTATATTATGTGATGGTTAGACAAGGTGACATAACACTGGACAAGATATCTTTGAGATATAAGCATCTTGACATGAACAATTGAGAGGACATATATCAGGGATGTTATATACAATTGAGATTAGGTGCATATTGCGAAGCTGTGCAAACTGATTTGTCTGAATATGACTGTAATTTCAGCAGCAGTCTCCACCAGTTACAGGCTTATAGAAGCAGTAAACAGAAACATGAACAATCATGGGCAATATCAGAATAATACCACCAGTAATCCCATGTCTCTGACATATGTGATATTGAGTGATCATAGAAGGTTCTGCACCAAAACACTTGTACAACTATTGTGACATGTTAGCACTGTATGACACTAATGAAGCACACCGTCCTGACACTGTAACATCTGCTGGAGGTGTTGGCAGGACACTGCTATACCTGTATGTGACATTATAATCAATCCAGGCTAGCTGACTGGTGTGCATGGCATATATATGGCATAATCCACACTGTCATGAACGTAAACCATGCTATCAATGTGATGAAACAGCTATGTATGTACTGTGTGCATCACTGGAACAGGTATCACACATGCATCTGGTACAACACCTTGATGGGGGTTCCGTATCATTAGACAGTAATGTTTATGCAAAAAACAATACCTAGGTATAGCAGCTCACTGTGGCAAACATGGGACACTTCAGTTACACATCACTGTGAGATGTGTGGGGAGGTACATGAAGTAGTGTGCATTGTACTCAGTTATTGTTGTGATGAAGGCTATGAACTATGGAGGTATTATAGCCTTTGATGTGGATGTCCTGCATATACTCAGGAGTTGTGTTACATACAAAGGAGCAGTCACCATTGTGGGCACATACTGGCAGACATTCCACATACCATCTACCCCAGGTCATATTCCATTTGGTCTGCTCACAGGGGTGTGATGTCTACATTACCACTAGGTTGTGTGCTTGTTTCCATAACATAACCAATCCCCCCATGTTTCTGTTTCATCTCATGTGTTGTCATGGCTGTGGCAGCAATCTTTGGTGTGTGTTGATACTGTCTGCATTATACTAATATCACAGTTGGAGTCAGTGATTACCCACAATCTGTAGTCCTCCAAACAGCTGTTTGGACATAAGATGTGTATGTCATTCTTGACATCTGTGACTTAAATAATGGACAGGAAAGGGCCTAGCAGACAGTCCTGATATACGGACCTGATCACTGGACTCAAGATATAGTTCACATCACACATTTCAACATATTTAGATACCACATATGTGATCCAGTGGTCTATCTGCTTGGTGATATAGGTATTTATAGCCACTTGTGACAGTACTGAGTTAAAAACTTAGTGTGGATTTGTGCCAAATACCTTGGTGTGATCAAGTTCAACAGGATCATATTCTTGTCTTCGTGCATGCCCTTGATGACCTTCTTGAGGACATCTAGCAGATGTAACAGACATGGATGTGTCATCATGCATGCCCTTGATGACCTTCTTGAGGACATCTAACAGATGTAACAGACATGGATGTGTCATCATGCATGCCCTTGATGACCTTCTAGAGGACATCTAGCAGATATAGCAGACATGGATGTGTCATCATGTATGCCCTTGATGACCTTCTTGAGGACATCTAGCAGATGTAACAGACATGGATGAAGTATTATTATACAATGACTGGCCATTAATATTCAAAAAGTAGCATGCTGATTGGTCAGCCCAACCAGCATGCCCGATGTAAATCCAAGCATATACCAATGGAAAAAGGTCTGGTTGCCCAGACTTTTTTCCATTAATATATGCTATAAAAACTTCACTTTGCCTTCACTTAAAAATAAATAAATAAATAAATAAATAAATAATATTACAAAACCAGACACTTGAAACCAACAAGAGAGATGGGACAGACAAAAATAAAAGAATAATCGGATACATTATGAAAAACTAGAGAAACATACCTGATTATGCTTTTATTTTCTATGTCCCATCTCTCTCATACCTTCAAAGTGTCCCAGTATCTTTTTTAAAATTAAAAAAAGAAAAAAAGAAAGCAACAGAGATCTTCCTTTCTCTGTTGCTTCCTATACACGGCACTGATGTACTGCGTTAGTGTGGGAATGAAAGTCCCATACACATGTGCAGTACATCAAAATAAGCAGTGGGATAGGCGAGGAAAGCAGAAGAACACCACGGAGCTGTCCTTCATAGAATGACATTATTTAAGAAAAGTAATTTTTTTCTTAAATAATGTCATTGTATAATAGCAATAACAGCCCTGTGATGTGGTATATTGAAGATTTACCCATGGTTGTCTTTGTTTAATCACTCAAGATTAAACCACACCAACCATGGGTAAATCTTCAATATACCACACCCACATCACTGGTTATTGCTCACACATACCTTTTGCATGCAGCTGGGATATTACCAGCATTCATTTAGAAAAGGTCCATGATTAAATGTTGGTGGGCTTCACAGATGGGGAGTGTCAGGATGTATTTATATGTGCACGCATCAGGTGCTGATCCCTCTCAACTCAGATGGATGCATGTGAATGTCAACATCTTCCATCTGGAGGGTGTGTTGAAATGTGGATCCAACTATGTCAGGTAGCTCTATGTTTTGAGTCATGCTAAAGGCGATCTGTGATATTGTCACAGCCCACTGATTCTGTGTCATAGGCCATGATGAAAGTAAGAACGTGCAAACTGCCAAGCTTGATCTGGCCCAGGGTTTTGACACAATTCCCCACTCGGGTATCATTGAGAAATGCTCCCAGCTGGGGAGAATGGAGAAAGAGGTCCGAATGGAGAGATGATAGGAGAATAGTATTTCTGAAACTGAATTCACTCTCAAGTCTTGGGAAGTACCTTCACAAGGTGGACTCTTTTTTTCACAAAATCTCACCAAGACGACACTGATATATAGACTTTATTTATATAGCATATATCATGGGCAGATGTAGGTCAAAAATTAAAAAAGATAGCTGGGTGGACAGGACCCAAGATAAAAAAAATGCCCAATCCTGGTAGGTACACTGGTCTGAGGACTGGAAAAAATGAGAGTGTAGAATCCTCAAAATACAGAAACATTCCTACAATGAGGCCAGGCGAAGCCCAGGGGGAGGATGGCCCTCTTGTGTGGAAGGAAGTAGCAGTCCACAAAAATCACAAAAAACTGATAGGCCAAAGAAGAGCAATAAAGATGACAGAGTGGACTACTGCGGATAAAAAATAAGTTATGTATTGTTATTATTCTGCAAAAAGCCTGGAATTTCCAGACACAACATATACAAAAAGATTAAGAGAGAAATTACAGGAAAGAAAAGTACTTCCACAAGAAAAACTGTCAGAAGCCTCAGATAAAAATGTGTGTTCATTAATACATCAGATTTGTGAAAAACGGTATATAGATCAAGAATTTTTGATCTGTTTGGAAAAAGAAGCATCTGAGGAAGTGTGAAAATATAAACAACAAAACTTTGTTTCTTGTTCCAAGGATTTTTGAAAAGTATAAAAAAGAACTATGGACATGGTAAAGAAAGAGAGATTTGATATGGTGCAATATTTTTGCAAAGGCAAAAGCCAAATTAATCAATATAAAGAAGGCAGCCCCAAAGATATTCGAGGAGAAATACAGACAAAGGCATCCAGATATGAAAAATTTCACAATAAGAAAACAATATCACAAAGTGGGACAGTAGAAAAGAAGATTAGTAAAGTAGAGGTTAAAAAAATAGAAGTTGATGTTATGGAGTGCCTGCAAAGTGAAGGATTTGGTATAGAAGGTGTAACACAGGTTACATCACAGCATGATGGAACGAGTCCCCAAAGTAAGGAGAAGCAGGAAGATCAGGAGACATCTAAAGAAGAAATATGGACATGGGAAAGAAAAAGAGATGCAATGTGGTGTAACAGCTATGCAAAGGAGAAAGTAAAATTAATCAATACAAAAAGAGCAGCACCAAAGATATTTGAAGAGAAATACAGGCAAAGGAATCCAGACATGGAAAACTTTAAAATGCAAAAAAATAAGAAGACAAAGTGGAAAAATAAAAAAAGGTGATTAGTAATGGAAAAGTTAAAGAAGTAGAAACTGAGGTTATGGAGTACCTGTGAAGTGAAGGATTCAGTGCAGAAAATCTAATTCAGAAAGCACTACAACAGGATAGAGCGATGGACATCCAAATTAAGAGGAAACCAGTGAAATGGGAAGCAATTGGTCAGGTGCCATATGAAGATATTTTCGAGCCTTCAACAGGAAACTAATATAAACATTCACTTGAAGCTGGACAGCAAGGGAAGGAACACAAAAATGGAAAATCTGATGCTGTCAATGCTGAGGAGTGATAGGCCAATGAGTTCCCATGTGACAGAGCAACAGATGACACAGGATGAAAATGAACAGAATGGGGCACAGGAAGAGAACTTTCTATAGAATGCCCGCAGGAAATGGAAGACAAAAAAAATGTGTCCTCAGTTTAGAAGAAAATGAGCTACGAGAAGAGTTGCTTGATTTAATAGAGATAGATAGACATATTAAGATCAGTGAAAGAAATAGACTGCAGAAGGTCAATAAAACCCAAAAAGTCAGAAGTTTGATAAAACAAATAAACACAGTAATTAGGACTGTCGATAGAGATCCGTGTGATATAACAGAAGTAAACAGGATATTTTCTGTGCAGCTAAATTAATAACTGATTAATGTTTTACCACAAGAACACAGGGTAGTGAGGGAAAGGAAGGGGAGAAATTAAATACCATCATGGAAGTATTGAATAGAGAAAACTATAAAACAATTTAGACAAGAAGTGTCACTGTTAGAAGAATATAAAACAGGGACCAGATCAACAAAAATACTTAGAAAGATACATGTGATAAAAGCAATGTGCAGTATTAGAACAGATCAGGATCTATTGTGTACTATCACAAATAAACTAAAAATCTCATCACGGGTGGAAAAACTTAGAAGATACACAGATAAATATAATGGAAATGTACAAAATAATCAATTTATTGATGACCCCAAAATGTTTTACAGAGAATTGGGAAACAAGGTAAAAGGAATTCAAAGACCACCAAAAAAGAAGAAATAGACATATTTTGGGGAAGTATTTATGAAGATCCTGTGGAACATAACAACGTTGCTAAATGGATAGAAGAAGTAAATGAAAGAATAAGAAGTTTAAAGGTACATGATATGAAATGGGATGAAGTAACAGCCAGAGAGATTGAAACAAATTTTAGAAAAGCCTCTAATTGAAAAATCCAAGGCCCAGATGCAGCACCTAACTTCTGGCTAAAAGTATTAACATCTTTGCATGAAGATTCAGCCATGAGTAAGAACTATTTACATGCACTCCCTGAACAGGCACCAGCCTATCTAACAACAGGAAAAACAATGCTCTTACTTAAAATTGAAGCTGCAAGCTACCCTAAAAACTATAGAACAATAGCTTGCCTTCCGATGATGTATAAACTAAACACTAGAACTGATGTTGACAGAGTTTATAGTCATTCAGCAGAAAACTCAATTATGGGAATAGAACAGAAGGGCAATAAAAGAAAGTCATGTGGAACAAAGGACCATTTGTTGTTAAATAAAGTCATAGTGTATAACTGTAAAAGGGGAAGAATCTAAGTACAGCATAGATTGACTACAAAAAAGCGCTTGATAGTATTCCACATTCATGAATAAAAGAGTACTTAAAAATCTATAAGATACACTCTACACTGGGCAACTACATTACAGTGACCATGAAACTTTGGCAGATCACTTTGCAATTAAGCCATGATAAAGTACAAATTATTATCGCAGGGATAAACATTCAGAGGAGGATATTCCATGGTGAATCTTTGTCACCACTGCTGTTCTGTCTGGCACTTAACCCATTGACCTGTCCACTTAGCTTAGGCCATGGCTATAATTTGGCTGCTAGAAAACAACAAACTGTAAAGACTTCTCATCTTCTCTTTGTCAATAATTGGAAACTGTATAGCTCATCAGATGAGGAACTGAAAGCCCAACTGCAAATTGTCAAAACTTTTTCAGATGATATAAGAATGTCATTTGGTCTTGATAAATGTGCAAAAGCAACCTTTAAAGCAGGAAAACTGCAGCACCAAGAAAACATCAGTTTGGGACAAGAATGTGATATAAAAGAACTTGCGCAAGAGGGAGTGTATAAATATTTGGGAATTGTTGAAGGATCAACAATAAGACATGGACAAATGTGAATAAAACTTAGTAAGCAATAGTTTAGAAGACTTAAATTAATCCTGAAAACAGTGTTGACATCTAAGAACAAAATTCAAGCTATAAACCAATTTGCTCTTCCTGTCCTACGTTAAAGTTTTGGAGTGATTGACTGGCCCCAAAATGTACTGGATAGATTAGATAGGAAAACAAAAAGGATGTTTCATCCTCACCAAATGATTTATAAAAATCAATGCATACCAAGATTATATATTCCCTGTTCCAAAGGAGGGATGGGCCTCCTTGAAATCGATTACATGTACAGATCTGCAATTGCGGGACTGCACACATATCTGCTGACCTCACAATACCCAAATGTAGTGAAAGTTTTGAAACATGAGGAGAATAAATCAAAGATGACTTCTTCACTTAATCTAGCATAAGCATATCGGCATCAAGGAGGAATGGAAATCAAACCAGAAGTAGATAAAGATCAGGCAGCAACAGAATTTGCCAAAAAACAAAAGAAAGAATATAAGGTGAAGAACAAATGAGAAGGCAAGGAATGTGGAAAATGCATAAATGTAGCTGAAAGTATAGAAAACTTCTGGAAGAACCTCATGTTGATCGGGATTGAATGCAAGAATGGTTAAAGAGAGGCAAATTCAAACCAAGAGATGAAAGGTTAATATTGGTGGCACAAGATAGTGGGCTATGTACACGTTGATTTATAAAATCCATTGAACGTGTGGGAGAAACAGATAAGTGTACATTTTGTAAAACAGAATTGGAAACAGTTGCTAACTTAGTTGCTGTTTGTGACATACTAATGGCAGAAGGGCTGTAAGGACTGTATACTGAAAGGAATAATAATGTGGCAAGGCTGTTGCACTGGGGGCTGTGCAAACATTATGGTACTGAAGTGGCTGAAAAACACTGGAAACATGAGCCACAAAGCATCTTAGAAAATGATGAAGTGTATATCACATGGGATCAACCACTACCATCAATTCAAAAGATAGATGCTAGAAAGCCCGGTATAGTGGTCCACGAAAAGAAGACAAAAGTAGCATTGATCATTGAAATCATCACACCCAGCGACTACAGTGTCTTGCATACAGAGAGACACAAAGTCACAAAATATCAGGATTTGGAAATGAGAGCAATGTGGAAGAAAGATACCCAGAAGTTCCAACAGTAGTAGGAGCAAGGGGTCTTAAAAAAAAGAATCGACAATCATATTCAGAAATGTTACCAATACATGTAACCCCGTATGAATTGCAGAAGGAGTCATTACTGGGCACATTGTGGGTGCTGCAAAGAGCATTTCTGCTGATATCAAAGATTGAAACAATGATAATTTCATGAACTTTAATTGTTCTTTTACTTAGGAATGAGGTCCATTTCCATCATTGTATTAAAAACCCAAAAGACTTGGTGAAATTAAGACTGGGGATTAACCCTTATTTCACTTGATGGTTAATCAATTGTCTCAGAGACAAAACACATACTGTGAAAGAACCAACCTCTAGCAGTAGAGCTGTAACTAGTGGCATACTCAAAAGATCTGTGCTGGGGCCTTTACTGTTTGGAATCTATTTTTTGACAGTCCAGGTAAAAGTATACGGCCTTGGTTTACCAAGTTTGTTGATTATTGCATAATGGGTGCAATCAATGAGTTCACCAATGATGTTAACGTATTACAGGAGCGTCTAACACAGACAAATGATTGGTGCCAAAGCTGCAAGGTCTACAAATAAATGCAAAAATGTGTCATTATGTTTGCCTTTTGCAAAGTGGAATTACCGGCTAATTACAGCATTGACAACACACACCCTTATGCTCAAACCCAGCGGTGCAAAACCTGGGAACATACCTAGATAGTAATCTGAACTTTGACCACCAAATTTTCACAGTTGTATGGAAAGGCTGTGTTGTGCACCTCATACGTCAGACTATTGTATCCAGATCTGAGGATGTTATATCAACACTGTACTCAACCGTCATCAGAGCACTAATTGAGTACAATGCTCCCTTTTGCTTGTACCTTACCAGATACCTGCAGCAGCTGGATAGACTACAGGGGTTTCTCACCAAGAAAATACAGGGCCTACAAACCTTGCCATGATGTATGTGGATAGGCTGAAAGCCATGCCACTGTAATTTGTATCATACAGGATGAGGTGACTTGTACCTGGCCTATATGCCAGCATCTGACCTGCCCTGATGGAAATACTGCACATCTGCAAATCAGCTACAGCTGATGACATCAGCAGAGCCTGGTGAGGGGGAAATGGTAATAGCAGTGTCCCACATGCTGGTGTAAAATGCTGTCTCTAATATCAAGCAAGTGCACAAACACACACACATACACATACACCCCAGTCGGCTGCAGTGAGAAAAGAATCCCTACCCATCTAAGTACACCGACTAGAACTCTGTATTAAACACAAATGCTACAGCACAAGTCTGACTTAGAGAGTGTAGGACAACACTTTATAAATGATGACATCAGCAGTGTCTGGTGAGGAGAAAATGATAATAGCAGTGTCCCACATTTTGGTATAAAATGGTGTCTGTAATGTCAATCAAGTGCACACACACACACACACACACACACACACACACACACACACACACACACACACACACACACACACACACACACACTTAACTGGGTTGAGAACAGAACCCCTGCCTAAGTACACAAGTACACCGACTTGAGAACTCAGCATTTTACACAAGCTCCATGGCACAAGTCTGACTTGGAGAGTGCCAAACAACACTTTATAGGTGATGACATCAGCACTGTGTAGTGAGGAGAAGATGGTAATAGCAGTGTCCCACATGCTGGTGTAAAAAGTCCACAATCACACACCAGTTGACTGCAGTGAGAACCAAACCCCTGCCTATCTAAGTGCACTGAAAAGAGAACTCACTATTTTACAGAAGCACCATGGCACAAATGTGACTTTTACAAGGCTGCAGGACAATTTCTAGTGGATGACATCAGCAGTGGATGTTGGAGAGAAGATATTGGGAGGCCTTCATGAAATGGATGTGTAGGCATCTGCATGCTTCAAAATATTGGCAAGCCATGGGATTGGAGTGGTATTTGCAGGATGTAGACTTATGGTCTTCTGACTATATAGACACACATACACTTCCCAGTTGGATGCAGTGAGATCATAACCCCTACTTAACTAAGTAGATAGACTAGATAACTCAGTATTTTATGCAACCGCCACAGCACGTGTGATTTTTACAAGGCTGCAGGACAACTTATAGTGGGTGACAGTAGTGGATACTGGAGAAAATATTTCTAGTGCATAACATCAACAGTGGATGTTTGAGGGAAGTGCTGGGAAGCCTGCATGCAATGGATGTGTAGGCATGTGCAAGTGTCAAAATACTGGCAATCCACTGGATTGGAGTGGTAACTGCAGGATACACAATTATACTCTTCCAAGGTCAGCCTTTGGCCAACTGTTGTCCTAGGCAAAAGGGCTCCATAGTAAGCCCCCACGCCATCCAGTACCCCCATCCTGGTCTACCCACACCATCCAGGTTACTTTTTACTTCCTTTTTCTCACAGTTTGTCTTAATGTTCAGTTTTTCTTATATTCATTCAACATATTTTAAAGAAACAATTTTTTACTACAAAAATTAAACAAATAAATACTGGAAAAGTGCCCTTGCAAAAGCAGCATCCTAGGCAGCTGCCTAGTTGGCCTGTGCTTAAGACCAGCTATGTGCTCTTCTGACTCAACACACAGATAACCACACACCTCCCAGTTGACTGCAGTGAGATCAGAACCCCTAACTAACTGCAGGACATACACTTATCCTGTTCTGATTAGGTACACACACACACACACACACACACACACACACACACACACACACCACACCAGTTCACTGCAATGAGAACAGAACCCCTACCTAAGTACATATACTAGAAAACCTTTACAAAGAGTATCACAGCACAAGTGTGTCTTTTGAAAGGCTGTGGGACAACATACAGTGGATGACATCAGCAATGAATATTGGAGAGAAGATGTTGGGAGGCCTGCATAAAATGGAGAGCTAGGCATGTCCAATTGCCAAGATATTAAAGGTCTGCATGTTAACAGATTGATGAGAGTGCAGTGTGTAGTATTTGTTGGTTGTGTTTTGAATGTGCAGATATAGTTTAAGAGACAGCTTCATAAACTTTGCATAGTGGTTGGCAAAGTGTTTGCTCATGTGAGATACACATTTCTACTGCTTTACCTGTTTGCGAGTAGTTAAGCAGTGTGCAAACACGAGCCTCATTGCTAACATTATGAGAGTTCTCAGTACTGAGTGCATGAAACACACCTGCTGCTTAGCTGACTCTGTGGCAGCAGGTTTAAATGCACAGAATCATTTCTTTTGGAGTCCAGATGATATAGGGTTCGAATCCAGGTATATGTAATACTTTTAGTTAAGTAGTGATAATGCAATGAAATAATTCTTTATACTACATTCACTATCTGTTAGTGTGTGTGTTAACATAGCACTGCATATTTAAGTACCATTGCACAGAGGTAACCACACCATTAAAGAGCCATTCGCTGAAGCCTGGCATTGGTGCTCAATGCCAAACTCCACACAAACATAGAAGCCAAAAAGTGAAGGGTTACATCAGTCTGTACAATGTTAAGTGGACAGCAACAGTGCCAAACAGAGAGGAAAGTAGGTTTGGAAACTAGAAGGTTAATCTGACACTTAGCATTAGTTTGAGGGGTGTGTGCTGACATGGACTAAGGGAATAAATTTCATGATCTGATACATGTTTGGTTTGGCTTTAACTCATGCACTGATAAGATTGATTTTTACAGCATGGGATTCTAACCTATGCATAAGGGACAAAACATTCTTTTCCATCTTTGTTACAGAGGAAATACTTGTCAGACATACTCTTGAATTATTTATAAATACAGATGACAGATTGTGGTGTTAATGATGTATGTGTGTGATCTGAAAAGGTCCTTGTATATACATTAATTTGTGTAGGTGTCTTGTTTAAGTTTGAGGGCCGTCCAAGTCCAGATAGCAGAATTATACTTATAGAAATATAGTAGACAATACACCCTCAGTCATACATCTGAACCCTCAAAATACATTAAGGGTGTTTTATCACTCATACATATAATTCATATCAGCTCCACTGCTATGCATAGTTAATGTTTATAATTATGCACAAATTGTTATATGTTATATTTAATATAATGTGAAATGGAACAACAGTAAAAATGTCTGGAATTTATTTTATTAGAACATAGGACCATGCAGCCCTACACTTACACGTGTTGCCACAGGAATATTGAAATAACACTTGTATATTTTCCTCCTCTTTACTATAAACTGAACTGTCACAATACCAAAATATGTTGAACGTCCTGTAATAGAAGCCATGACCATCTGTATTACAGCCCTATTCTTACACCTGCTACCACAAGAATAGTTAACTATCAGTTATATAGTTCCCTCTTCATTATTAACTTCTGCATGTTAACTGCCGCACAACATTGCTTAGCGGGTTTGAGTGATGGAAAGCAAAACATGTAACAATGTATACTTTTTGACATTTAGAATGTCCACATCTTGTTTGCAGGTGTTCTGTCTGCTTCCTTTGTGGTACAGTAGTCCAGGTTTACCCAATGGTAAATGTTGCGCACAACCAGATAAACAATGCAAAACCAGTTTTAGCCTTGTGAACAGTGTTTACATGGCATTTATTGTGTTTCTCCATTTCCCCTGTTTGCACGAAGCCATGTGCTGCTCAAATACTGGCCATAAAAAAGTAAATTAGGAGGAAAGATGAAAAGAAATCTTTTACATAAACAACAGTACAAAATTTATGTTGGTACACATGAAATATTTTTACACAGGTCTGTACTTGAACTCTTACTCTAAAGAACCTTCAAAACACAGTAAGGGTATCTTATCCCTCTTTGCCACAGAAACCACTTTGCACTAGAGAATAAAAATCATTGTGCAAACAAGCTGCTGCAACATCATCCACAGTATCAACACAACATATGGCAGTTGTACATTTCTGAGTTGTTTGTACATGCATTAATTTCAGATGTAGTGCAATGAGTAATCACACAGCCATTTATGATGATTGCTTGCAGAAATACAGCTTTTGTCTTACCCCTTTGTATTTGTTGCTCATTCTTTTTCTCTTATCTGACCAATAATCTGAGACATGCAGTCTGTAAAGTATTTTTATCATTGTGCTTAAAATTTGTGAGGATACTAAATAGCAGTAATATACAGTTGTCAACAAATGTATAGGAGGTTGGATGTTACTAAACAGAAACTGTGAATGAGTGCTGCTTTCTTACATTTAAAACCTTGATACAATTACTTCTATACTTTGTAAGTCTAACTTGGCTGACACACCCACTAGAGGTAAGGGAGTCTGAATTGGTGATGTGTTTTCATTCTCAATACCAGTAATCATTCACAGTTGCAATGCATTAGCAACAAACACTGAAGGGTTGCTTGCGCTATGTTTACATCAGATACATGGAAACCAACAATTGGGATTCAGCAGTTCTAATGAGTTCACACCTCATTTACATCTTCACCATGCTCACAGCTGTGAAACTACACTATAAAAAAGGAACCATGTAGCTAGGTAACCTGAAGGGGGGAGACTTGTTTATATGGATAACACAGAAAATATTGCTATTATTTTGGATTTATCTGCACAAAAGACTACTGATTTTGATAAGGTATGATTGCATTTTTCAGTTATATGTCGAATATGCTTACATGTCACTAAGGAAATATTTATATATACACACACATATACATACATTACCAAATTCTACTTTTATCTGTATGCACTTCTTAGAAGTTTGCTATTGGCATAGGCATTTTTAACATGGCATCTTACATTCTGAGATGCACAGCCTTTTTAACTTTCATAACAAGTGCTAATTTTTTTTTTATTTAACATTTGTTGACTGGGAAAGTCTGACTAGGACAGAGCCTATTTTCAGCAAAGGCCTGTGGAGAAACACTCCAGACGCATGTCTTTGGATTGTGGGAGGAAATCTGAGTCCCCAGAGGAAACCCACGGGAATGTGGGGAGAACATGCAAACTCCGCACAGAAGTCATCCTAGTCGAGAATCTAACCAGAGAACCTCTTGCTGTGAGATGACAACATTAACTGCTGCTCACTGCACCTCCCAGTTTTCTCTTTATACTCTTCTATTGTTATTTCAGTGAAATGTAAATATCCTATATTGTCAGTGACACAGGGTTGTTATCCTTCTGGGATAGTCCATAGACACTTCCAGGGTAGTGCAGGCCACAGGTAGAGGTGACTGGCAATTGTATAAAATTCAATGTTCATTGGTAAAAATGTACACATGCTTTTGGGACAGTTTATTTGATTGCAGTTTTAGCAGTTTGCTAATGTTTATTCCTTGTGGTTTCTTAGCAAAATGTATCATTTGCCTATTGTTTTGGGGGTGGGGCAGCCACGCCTGATTTCTGTGTTGGCACAAACACAATTATTTATACAGGGTTTGCTTTGCTATTGTTAGTCTCTTTCTTTTCTTTCTTTTGGATCCAGACTTGCTTTGTGTGTGACTGTAATGTGTTACAACCACATAAATCCTGGTTTATATTTGAATATCTTGACTGCTTTTTGTTTCTCCAGTGGTTAGTATTAACAGACTATTTCTATGTGTTCTATCTAAACAGGACTTTTATTTATGTGATACTTATGTGTATTATCTTTCTTGTGTGTTTTATGTCACCTAGGACTATGGCACCCAGGTGTCTTAATCCCTGCAACCCCCCCCCCCCCCATTCAGTGACCCTAGGAATGAAATAATTATCAAAGTATTTAGGCTATGTGATGCCATTCTGCTTAAGGGAGGATGTGGGGATATATCTGGAAGAATGCATATTTGACAGCAGATAATGGATGATGTAAACACTGCAGCTGGCCAGGGCAGGACATATGATCAAGTGCATCAAAGGGCCACTTATATGATTTCATTGGCCCTGAGGAGAGCAGCTGTAGTGGCCTATGGATGGATGGCTACCAGGCGGTGCTGCTACATACCCACCACTCACACCAAATGAAGATTTTCCGTCCACTGTCAGGGATCCAGAGAGCTCAGTGGAAAGTGTACAACAGTATATGATTGATGTTGGTGTTGCTGTTTCACGGAGAACAAGTAAGTTCCGGAAGGAGATTTCAGGTAGGCTTACCTATTTTGATTGTTAAATACTTCTTGTATAGTAAAATATTGACAACAATACCTAAGTACTGTCTGGCATATTTTTTGGGGGGTGAGTGGAACTAGCTGTAGACTGATACAGTTAAAAACACATTCTGGTTGATTACACATGGACTTGAGGTGGATGTGTCATCCAAGTTTTTGTTAAAAGTATCATTAATGGACACAGGGCAAAAGGTTTAACCCACCCCCCGTGTTACTGTTAATTGTGATGATGGTGTCCTTACCTTTTGCTTAAGTTCTTCCTGAGCCATCCTCCATAGGAACTCTGGAATCATCTGCCCATGGTAAGCCAAACATTTTTATGTCAGTACTGATGAGCAGTTCAAAGAAATATTTATTTTATCCATATGCATGATGTGGGTGTCAGGACTGTTTTGTGTATTGCTGTACTGCATGTAATAGTGGCACCACTCTTAGTTTGTTAGCATGTATTGGACTCCAGTGTAAGTATTCATTTCTTTCCTGTGTTCATTATTACCACAGGTGATCCTGACAGTTGACGTGTAGGACTCTTACCACCTAATGTCAGAGTTTTGGCAGACTCTAATGATGATAGTGGCCAAGCACAGGCACAGTTGAGGGGGTACAGAGGTTGCATCTGACACCGAGGTTGATATTTAGCCATCTCCTGTAATTCCATCAGACACAGCCAGTAGGCTTATGCCAACCAATTCCACTGAGCCCTCCGATATTGGACAGCTAGAGGGTGAGACACTTGATCAGGGTAGTGTGGTTACTTAGCCTTTGGTGCCTGTTGACTCTGGCCATAGCCAAAGTGTGTGGGAGGAGCCATGCAGGAGGGTTGTTAGGGTGCTTGGAGGAGGCCTGCTGTCCATCCTCCACATGATCCAAGTGTGTCTTCCCATGCCATTTGACATATGTTTAGGGCCATCATGGAGGTGCAGGCATGTACCAATAGATCCTCCAGAGAAATGTTTGAGGTTGTAGCTATGGCACAGACTGAAATTTGTGACTGCCTCCACCATGTTGCTGATTCAATGGACTGCATGAATGGCATGTTGGAAATGGTGATGTCTGTGATGGAATGTCTGCTGGGAGGGGGATAGGTCAGCCACATCATCTGATGTTAGCCAACGGGGCAATGCTGATCACACTCCCATAGTGGCAGTACTTCCACTGCTCC
Organism: Protopterus annectens; assembly: GCF_019279795.1. NCBI lineage: Eukaryota > Metazoa > Chordata > Ceratodontiformes > Protopteridae > Protopterus > Protopterus annectens. The sequence continues at coordinate 488,901,496 of NC_056740.1, read as the reverse complement.
ATGGGATTGGTGTCCTGCGTGTCCTTGTGAGGGGATCTCATCGAGCAGACAGCAGTCACACTCAGGTAGTTGCATCTGACTGTGGGTGTGGATGTGTCAGTGCAACTCCTAGCAGTGACAGTTCTCTTGGCCAGGTATGACAATGATGAACTACCACCTCTACCATGCACAGCTCAGACCTTTCTGACACGCCAAGACATAGAGCTACCACAGAGCTTGGCTGTGTTCTTGCAGACACTCACACACCATACAGGCATGCACACAACAGTTACATGGTTCAGCTGTGAGGCTTAAACCTCATTCTGTCTATGTGGCTGTTTGTTACTTTATCCAAATGTTTGCCTATTTCTCTTTCTTACTCACACACACTCAATTAACTTTTGTGTCAGCCTAACCTTCCTGCCCCCCCCCCCCAACACGCTGTGCAAGTGATGATAGCTGAACCATATCCTTGTTTTCTATATTTTGGATTCAGAGAAACATAAGCGTTGTGTTTGATGCTCAGGGTACATAGATGACTTAGTGCTTAGTATATGCATGCTTGTGTTTTTATGTGCACATATAACTAAATGGTGTCTATGTAGCAGCTGTATACATACCACCAAGTGCTAACATCACTGAAGCACTGAACATACTACATAATACTATATGTGAATTGCAATGCAAGAATTCTGGCTATGCATTTATGATAACTGGTGACATCAACAAAGCAGGTCTCAGGGAGGTGCTACCCAACTAGTACCAAATTGTGGATTTTCCCACAAGGGGAGCAAATACTCTGGTCAAGGCTTACACTAACATAAAAGGGGCTTACAGAGCTGTACAACAACCAAACCTGGGTGGCTCTGATCACATCTCCATAAAACTAGTACCAGCTTACAAACCTCTCTTGATCAGAGATAAGCCCACTGTGAAACAAATTAGGGTCTGGCATGAAGGAGCATGAAGGAGCCATGGAAAATCTCAGGGACTGATTTGATAACACAGACTGGGATGTCTTCAGGGAGGCAGCCATGGTATACAATCTGGTGAACATAGATGAATATACTGAGACAACTATGGCTTACATATACAAATGTATGGAGGATGTAATGAACATCAAAAATATTAAAGTAAGAGCCAACCAAAAACATGGCTAAACAGCAAGGTGTACAAGTTGCTGAGGGCATGAAACACTCCTTTCAGGGCAAAGGATAAGAAGGGTCTAAGTGTGGCAAGGGCTAATCTAAAAAAGGGTATCAAGGAAGCCAAGTAGGAGCATGGAAAAAGGATACAGGGATGCTTTGGGGATAGGAAAGACTCAAGAAGCCTGCGGCATGGTATTCAACAGCTAACTGACTACAGCACCAAGTCAGCTCAGTATAATGATAGCACTGAATTTCTGGATAGTCTACATGCAGATTTGAAGAGAAAAACAACCTGGAGGCTGTAAAGCTTCTCAGTGACCAAAAGGAGACAGTACTCAACTTCAGTGGTGGGGATGTAAGGAACCAACTGAGAAAAGTGAAGCTCAGGAAGGCTGCTGGCCCTGATAACATTCTGGGGAAAGTATTTAAAGGTTGTACAGACAAACTCAGCATACTCCTGATGGATATCTTCAATACCTCGATGTCCAGGAAAAACTACTAGAATGCTTCAAAGTTACCAGCATAATCCCTCTGCCCAAAACAGCCAACCTCACCTGCCTAATGATTACAGGCCAGTGGCCCTTAGATAAAATGTAAGTAAATGCTTCGAAAGACTGGTTAAAAGGCATTTGACTACAGTACTACCCCAATCTTTGACCTACTTCAGTTAGCCTACCGGGCAAACAGATGAACTACTGATGCCATTTTGGTGACACTTTACCTCACATTGGAGCATTGTGAAGAGAAGAACAACTATGCCAGGCTGTTGTTCATAGATTTCAACTTGGCATTCAGTATGGTGATTCCAATGCAACTTATTGAAAAGCTAATCAACCCTGGCATAAATAAAGGGCTGTGCAACTGGATAATTGATTTCCTGACTGGAAGACCACAAAGGACCTGTGCTGGTAACAACAGTTCAGGGAGTATTACAATCAACACCGGAGTACTGCATTACTTTGTGCTGAGTCCTCTACTGTTCACAATGCTTTCCCGTGACTGCTCTGCAAAAGCTAGCAACAACCACATCATCATATTTACAGATGACACCACAGTGGTGGGACTCATAAGTGGTGATGCTGAGAGTGGGTATAGGAATGAGGCCAACTCCCTGAATGAATGGTGCAATAACAACACTTTGGACCTGAACATCAATAAAACAAAATAAATTATTATTGACTTCAGAAATAGCTCTGCCATGCACCTACCTCTGAAGATCAATGGTGAAGAAGTGGAAAGAGTCCAAACTACAAAGTTTCTGGGGGTACATATATCAGAGGATCTTTCTTGGAGTACAAACACAGGTCAGCTAATTAAAAAAGCCCACCAGTGACTACACTTCCTAAGATGCCTGAGAAAAGCAAAGCTCTCTATGAATGCCCTAAATACCTTCTATAGAGGAGCCATTGAGAGCATTATCACCAGCAACTGCACTGTATGGTTCAGTAACAGCACAATGGAGGAAAGGAAGAAGCTGGAAAGAATAACAAGAACAGCAAAAATGATCATGGGCAGGAGTCTTCCTACCTTACAGGAGCTCTAAGATCGTGGGCACTAGTCTTCCTACCTTACAGGAGCTCTAAGATCGTGGGCAGGAGTCTTCCTACCTTACAGGAGCTCTAAGATCGTGGGCACTAGTCTTCCTACCTTACAGGAGCTCTAAGATCGTGGGCACTAGTCTTCCTACCATACAGGAGCTCTAAGATCGTGGACACTAGTCTTACTACCTTACAGGAGCTCTAAGATCGTGGGCAGGAGTCTTCCTACCTTACAGGAGCTCTAAGATCATGGGCACTAGTCTTCCTACCTTACAGGAGCTCTAAGATTGTGGGCGCTAGTCTTCCTACCTTACAGGAGCTCTAAGATCGTGGGCACTAGTCTTCCTACCTTACAGGAGCTCTAAGATCGTGGGCACTAGTCTTCCTACCTTACAGGAGCTCTAAGATCATGGGCAGGAGTCTTCCTACCTTACAGGAGCTCTAAGATCATGGGCACTAGTCTTCCTACCTTACAGGAGCTCTAAGATCGTGGGCACTAGTCTTCCTACCTTACAGGAGCTCTAAGATTGTGGGCGCTAGTCTTCCTACCTTACAGGAGCTCTAAGATCGTGGGCACTAGTCTTCCTACCTTACAGGAGCTCTAAGATCGTGGGAGGAGTCTTCCTACCTTACAGGAGCTCTAAGATCATGGGCACTAGTCTTCCTACCTTACAGGAGCTCTAAGTTCGTGGGCACTAGTCTTCCTACCTTACAGGAGCTCTAAGATTGTGGGCGCTAGTCTTCCTACCTTACAGGAGCTCTAAGATCATGGGCACGAGTCTTCCTACCTTACAGGAGCTCTAAGATCATAGGCACTAGTCTTCCTACCTTACAGGAGCTCTAAGATCGTGGGCAGGAGTCTTCCTACCTTACAGGAGCTCTAAGATCATGGGCAGGAGTCTTCCTACCTTACAGGAGCTCTAAGATCGTGGGCACTAGTCTTCCTACCTTACAGGAGCTCTAAGATTGGGGGCACTAGACTTCCTACCTTACAGAAGATCTAAGATCGTGGGCACTAGTCTTCCTACCTTACAGGAGCTCTAAGATCATGGGCACGAGTCTTCCTACCTTACAGGAGCTCTAAGATCATGGGCACTAGTCTTCCTACCTTACAGGAGCTCTAAGATCGTGGGCAGGAGTCTTCCTTCCTTACAGGAGCTCTAAGGTCATGGGCACTAATCTTCCTACCTTACAGGAGCTCTAAGATCATGGGCACTAGTCTTCCTACCTTACAGGAGCTCTAAGATCATGGGCACTAGTCTTCCTACCTTACAGGAGCTCTAAGATCATGGGCACGAGTCTTCCTACCTTACAGGAGCTCTAAGATCGCGGGCACTAGTCTTCCTACCTTACAGGAGCTCTAAGATCATGGGCAGGAGTCTTCCTTCCTTACAGGAGCTCTAAGATTGTGGGCACGAGTCTTCCTACCTTACAGGAGCTCTAAGATCGTGGGAAGGAGTCTTCCTTCCTTACAGGAGCTCTAAGATCATGAGCACTAGTCTTCCTACCTTACAGGAGCTCTAAGATCATGGGCACTAGTCTTCCTACCTTACAGGAGCTCTAAGATCATGGGCACTAGTCTTCCTACCTTACAGGAGCTCTAAGATCATGGGCACTAGTCTTCCTACCTTACAGGAGCTCTAAGATCGTGGGCACTAGTCTTCCTACCTTACAGGAGCTCTAAGATCATGGGCACTAGTCTTCCTACCTTACAGGAGCTCTAAGATCGTGGGCACTAGTCTTCCTACCTTACAGAAGCTCTAAGATCATGGGCACTAGTCTTCCTACCTTACAGGAGCTCTAAGATCGTGGACACTAGTCTTCCTACATTACAGGAGCTCTAAGATCTTGGGCACTAGTCTTCCTACCTTACAGGAGCTCTAAGATTGTGGGCAGGAGTCTTCCTACCTTACAGGAGCTCTAAGATTGTGGGCACTAGTCTTCCTACCTTACAGGAGCTCTAAGATCATGGGCACTAGTCTTCCTACCTTACAGGAGCTCTAAGATCGTGGGCACGAGTCTTCCTACCTTACAGGAGCTCTAAGATCGTGGGCACTAGTCTTTCTACCTTACAGGAGCTCTTTAAACTGAGATGTAAAAAGAGGTCTCGCAAAATACTGAGTGACACTTCTCATCCAGCGTATGGTTGGTTCACTAAACTTGCTTCTAGTAGAAGGCTACGGAGTATCTGCTGCAGGACCTCCAGATTCATGAATAGTTTTTATCCAACTGCAATAAGACTCATTAATGCAAATGTAAATCTGGAAGTATCAAAACTATAATAAATTGTTACGCTTTCATTCTTTTTGTTTTTTCCATACAGTCATTTTATTTATTTACTGCATACTAAAAATAATATATTCTCATTCAAGTGTAATTCCAATCACTTGCTTATGTGCAATATCTCCCAATCTCTCCTCTGTGCATAGTGTGCTCTTCTTGTCGTGTGTTAATCATCTAGTAGTCATTGTTGTCAAGTGTATACAAATAGTGTACACGCATGTTCGTCAGCTACCTAGATGTTTACTTTTGTATTATAGTTATTGTTTATTCTTAAATACCTATCATGTCTGTCCTTTTGTGTGTGTTTTCTCCTGTAAAAGAGCTGACACTCAAAATATCATTTAGGTAGTACTTGTGCTTCTTAAATGACAATAAAGTTTCTTTGAATCTTTGAATCTTTGATGTTGTTTTACTAATTATACTGCTTTCTTACCTGTTTTTGTAAACTGTACATACCTCCCCCACTCTTACAGTAACAAAGTTGGACCAAGCCATAAATAAAAGTGACAATAATAGCTGAACAATAGAGACACTTTTTATGTATTTTTGTCTTACAAAGTTAGACAGTTGATAGAATCCAAGCAGTTTTTGCATCAGTATTTTTAAGAATCTTCTGAGGGTTATGAAGTCTGAAACCAAAATGTGTCTCATTAATTTCTAACTTCTCTCTAATGATTTGCCAGTACAAAAGAATGAGGCCAAACTGAGGACATTCTGTGACCATCAGCACTTTTGAGAGGTATGAATGTGTGAATGTTTGATGCCTGAGGCCTATTAATTGATAGAGGGCACATGCATTGCATACGTCTCTGCTGTCACATGTTGAAGTAATTCCTTTACAAATCACCCACCTTTTACTTACTTACATTACCAAGTAACAACATGCAAAGATATGCCATGCATATGTATTATTACTCAATTTTGTTTTTAATACTCTCGATTCAACACTTACCTTGTAAATGCAGCAGTTGCTACAGTTTTACTTCAGGGCTGACTTTGTCTGATTCTATGAGTACACAGCCATTACGTGGGTAGGTAAAGGATGCTAGCACTTCCTGGCATCAATGTTACTGTATGTATGTGCATAGGATGAAGGTTTTAGCCCCTTAGGTGGTTCATGAGTGTGCCTCTTAACCAATGAGAGGGCACATTGAGCATGCCTATGTCTACCTACACACACAGAAGCTGCTGGTGGGGGCATGGGTGCCCCTCCCCCTTGTTGATCCTGTTGAAGCTGTTTTCTCAGGATGATGTTGTGAAGCATGGCAGAGACAGTGAAGATTTCAGTACATAAATGTGGATTTTAATGCAAGGCTTCCCCAGATATATCTAGGCACTGGGACCATGACTTCAGCAGCACAAATACATGCTCTATGATATTTCTGGTTGGAGTGTGTGCCTCATTATGGAATTCTTCGCAGGGTGCGTGTATATTTCTGATGGGAGTCAACAGCCATGGTTCCAGTGCATAACCTGCATCCCTCAGTAAATGACTCTGCCAGGTATCACCCCTAGTGAACATCTGATACAGTTGGGAGGTGTGCCAGATATATGTGAGTCATGGTAACTGCCTGGGTTGTAAGCATACACATTCAAGATGATTCTCTTAGCATTACACATTACTTGGCAGTTAATGGAGTAGAAGCCCTTTCTATTTATGTAGGCCATTACCTGCTCCCTGGGTGGTGCCTTGATTTCTATATGTGTACTCTCTATGGCACCCAGTACTTCAGAGTAGTGTGCTACAGGGTAGAACGTATGCATATTTCTGGCCATCTCCTCAGGAGTTTGGAGAAAATATATGTGGCCACTGGTATGTTGGAGCATAGCATTCAGAAATTGATGGAGGATCCTGAATGCTGTTCCCTGTGACACCCCCAGCATGTCCCCTGTTGGTCTCTGAAAGGTTCCTGAAGCTAAGATTCTAAGTGCTACACATACCTTTGTCTCTACCAGTATTGGTTCCCCTAAGTTTGCCCTGGGTCTCAGTTGAGGACGAAAGAGGTTGCAGAGTTCCTGTAGTGTGTCTCTATCCTCCCTGCAGCATTCTAGAATTTCCACCTCATTCAGATTGTGATAAGTTATCGGGGGGTCTGAAAACTCTTCTCCTTCTGTGGCTTGGTCTATTAGCAGCAGCAGCAACATAGACTTCAGCCTATTGAACATATACATGAATTAAAGCAACAGCAGCCCCTTAAGCACCGAGTCTACATTGTTGCTTTGTAGCTTGCTGAATAGCTCCTCCTTTTGGATTGGTTAATTAGCATGTAATTCAACTGTTTACGCTGTAATTAGCATGCCACAGTGTTTACTGTGTTTGTGTGGTTCTACACACCATATAGAGCCACTTATTGAATACAAACCAGTGTGCTAGAATGTACACATCACAGCATGATTTGCACATGGTTTTAGCAGTGTAGGATTTACTAAATCTGCCCTGTAGTCTATATAACCTTCTATTTCTTCCCAAAACCATACACCCTACATCCACACATACTAGTGACCAAAATCTACAGCAAGAAATAAACAAGACTCACTGGAACGATCGGTTCCTGATGCAATGTATTCCCAGGCTTTGGAATAAGTTATCACAACACCCCAAGCAAAGTACTACGGTGTCAGCCTTTTGGGCTAGTCTTAATGACTGGGTTTATTAAGTACTCAAAAAGTGTGGCAAGAACTTTTAAGTATGTCTTCTTAAAGGCATATATGAATAGGCCTCATATGGTCCCTCTGATCACTTGCCTGGTATCATTAACATGTTTCCATGTTTCTAGTTCAACTCCAGTACACTGTTTTCTATTTCTCTTTTCTCATGTACGTCAATGAAAATGCTTTTGCACAATTCCATATATGATGATATGTAAAATTGCTTTTTCTCTCTCTTTATACCATTTGTTTGTTTATCAAAGTTCACTTTGTTTACCCATTTTAAGGATCGGATATTTACCTGGTCCTTTATAATGCCAGCATTTGATTTCAGATACAGTAAAACAAAAAATAATTTATTTTTATTCCATTTTTAATATGCCCTACCCATCACGTGAGCATTGTGTACTGAATATTGTATAATTTTTTAGTTCACTGCATTTGTTTTGTAAGTGTGTACTGCAAAAAGTCATCCAGTGTAAAGATAGGGAATCTTCATAATTTGAACGTATCCTCTACAGCCAGGGGTAGTGACAGTGAGAAAAAGAAAGCTTCTGGGTACCAAATGCAGGATTTCCTTGGCAATGTGGGGCAAAGTGAGTTGGCCTTGGTAATGGGGACCTAAATGTTCATTTTGAGACAGACTGAACAAGGATATACATTCATAGGTTTATAGGTAAGTACTAGGCAATCAGGCTGTATACCATTAGAAGCGTAACGAAAAAAAAGCTATTCGAAATTTCCCTGTAGACTAAACAAGGACAAGACAAGATCATTCGGGAGAACATTTTAGCCTGCCCATCAGTTATCTAGGTTTACTTTGAAGGTAGCAGGACTTCTATACTACTTGACATGTAATTGAAGCTTGCTTCAGAGGTGGGGAGTACACTGCAAAAAATCTATCGTGCCAACATATCTTATTTATCTGCTAATGATGGTTTGGTTCCTTTAGCTGAGTATTTGATATACCATTAGTTCTGCTAAGAAATAGGAGATCAATCACGGCTGGATTCTTTATAGTATGAACAGCTAGACATATATCTCCATGGTGCAGTCTTTAACAAACTGACTACAGAAAAAAGGTCTGCCAGTCTCTCCTGATGACTAAGATTTTTGAGGCCAGTGATCTTTTCAGTTATGAATCTCTGAGGTATACGAAGGTGTGTGAAATGTTTAGAAAAACACATGCCAAAAGGTGCTTCATGTTCAGTAACAGGTCTGACAAGATATGAGTAAAGGGAAATTAAGACTTCTTTAGATCTAGTTGAGATGCCTTTGGAAATTAGATGGGCCAGAGGAAAGGCTTTCTAAACTATTATGGAGACATGATGGTCAAATGATAAGGAATATTAACAAGAGTACCCAGATCCCTTACAAAATTGTCTTATTGGAGGGTTGCATCCCCTATACAATAAGTGAAACTGTTTTTTTTTTTTTTTTTTACCAAAATGAACTATGCTACATTTATTTACATTTAATTTGAAAAAAATTGTCCTTGTACCAATCGTTTGCATGGTCTAAGACATATCGGGGCGTAATTGTCAGAGTCAGCTGAAGATAATAACAGCACCCAATTTACAGTCATCTGCAAACTTAGTTAACCATAGGCCAGAAGATCTGAAAATATATGCCAAATGGGACAGGGCCCAAAAGTGAGCCTTATGGTGCACCACTGGTAATTGTTTTGCTTTTAGAAGTGGCACCTGCAACTCTAACCACATGGGTTTTATCAGACGATGAGTTAGCTATCCATCACACAACATAAGGATTTATTTTCAGATTTACAAGTCTATCAATGATCCCTGCATGGAGAATATGGTCAATGGTCTTGGCCAGGTCTAAATATTCTGTATGCACTACATAACAACTATCCACTGCTTCAATTACTTTTTCAAAGAAATTAATTAGTTTAAAGAGGTAGGGCATTCATTTGTCAAAGCCAGATTGATGAGGGTCTATGGTTATGAGCTTTTCAATGTCCAGATTAATGAAGTCTGAGATAATGTGTTCCATATATTTACTTATGAGGTTAGTGAGACTAATGGATCTATAGTTACCAGAATCCATGGTTGGACCACCCTTGTGTAATGGAATTACAGTGGCTGTTTTCTAGGCTTTAGGAATGTAACATAGGTTCATAGGTTCATAGGAAGGAACTAGGCTATCTGCCCAAGGGAATTTATAAGCCTAGCCAGAGTGTGTCAGCTTTCGCCGCCCCATTGATTAATTAACTGATCCTCTGTCAAGCAGAGCCAATGAAGTGATCCCAGGGGTGTATTTTCTGTTACCCATCCACTCATCAAGGTTTCTCTTGAAGAGTATTAGTGAGGGGCTCTGCCTGATGTAATTTGGAATTTTGTTCCAAAGTATGGGGAGTTTCTGTGACAGGAATCTATCCCTCCAGCATGTTCTATTTATTGTTTTGGCAAGGTTTAGCTCACTAGAGCGCATGGCTCACAGTGACTTGGATTTCTTTATGTGGAGCATGTCCATCAATTCTGAGTTGGACTTGGCTTTCAAAGTCAGGCAGAGATCACCTCTGAGTAAGCAATATACCACTGAGTACAGCCGGAGTTTTTTTAGTTGGGCTGCATAGGACATATGTTTGAGGCCAGTAATCCTCTTGGTGAGGTACTTTTGTGGTCTTTCCAGCTGTTGAAAGTGTCTTGTGAGGTACATCCCAAATGGGGCATTGTACTCTATGATGGGTCTAATGAGTGACAAGTAGAGGGGCACTATAACCTCTTTATTTCTAGATGCAAACCCTTTAGTAATTAGAAGGGCCACATAGAAGGATTTTCTAACTACTTTGGCAATATGATTGTCAAAGGAGAGATTACTATCTACCTGGGTCCCCAAATCTCTTATTACCTCTTCTGTATTAAGGGGGCTGCCACCTATGTGGTAATTTGTGGGTGTTTTGTTTTTCCCAAATGGGATGACTTTGCATTTTTTGGCATTTAGCTTGAGGCCATGACTTTGACACCAGGTGTCTGTCTCAGTAAGGCCATCTTGGAGGATGTCCGTGTCAGCCGGAGAGTCAGTTATGGCTCCCAGTTTGCAGTCATCGGCGAACTTGGTTAGCCATAGTCCTCCTGTGTTTGCCTGTACTTCTGAGAAGTATATGCCAAACAGTAGGGGTTCCAGGACCATGCCTTGTGGGACAGCACTTGTGACTGGTTTAGAGTCAGACCTGGAGCTCACTATTCTTACTGTGTGAGTTCTGTCTGTAAGCCAGTTGGCAACCCATCTCATGATGTAGGGGTTTATGTTCAGGCTGGTGAGTTTTTCTGTAATACCTGAGTGGAGAATGGTATCGAAAGCCTTGGTGAGGTCAAGGTAGACTGTGTGAACCACCTTTCCCTCATCTATGGCCTTGTTGACTGTCTCGAAGAAGTCAACCAGGTTTAGTAGGCATGATCTGCCCTTAACAAAGCCGAACTGGGTCAGGTCAAGTGTTTGGAGGTTCCCAATGTCTTTGTTAATGAGTTCCATGATTATGCGCTCCATAGCCTTGCAGACCAGGCTAGTCAGGCTTATGGGGTGATAGTTACCAAGGTCAGTTGTGGCCCCTCCTTTGTGGAGAGGAATAACCATTACTGTGCGCCATTCTATGGGCATGTAGCCTTTGTAGGGGCTGAGGTTGAACAGTGTGTTTAGGTCGGGGGGGGGGGGGTTAGTTCATTCTGTAGTTCATGCAAGACGTAGCATGGAACACCATCTGGTCCCATTGATGCTGTGTTTTTGGCTTTTGAAAGGGCTGTTTTCACCTGTGCATCTGTGATTTTTGGGACACTACACTTTTCTGGTACTGTTGTGGGCACTTTTGGAGGTGAGAGAGGGGTGAAGTTTGCACTGAATCTATTTGCCAGGATGTTGGCAATATCAGTAGGTTCTGTATATTTTGTGCTATTTTGCACAAGTTCAGTGCATATCTGCAGGTTGTCACTTAGATTCTTAACATAGCTAAAGAAGCTTTGTGGTTATCTTTTGAATCCTTGGCTATTTTTCTTTTGAAGTTAGCCTTTGATGATTTCATGAGGGACCTTAGTTTCTTACTGATACTGATCAGGGATGTCTTTCCTTCTTGGGATTTGCTTTTTTTCTGAACTAGTTTCCTCCTACTATTTTATAGCCTGTTTTTGCAGGGGTCCACCAAACTGGTTTCCTTCTCTTAGAGGAGCGAGTCTTGGTTTTGCTAGGGATGGCATGATCCATGCATCCTTGTAGGTGCTCATAGAGTGCATTTGTAAAGGTTTCTGCATCTTGGGCAGCGTTATCCTTTAGCGTGGGGGCTGTGAAACTTACCACCTCTGTCTTAAGTAAGATGAAGTTTGCTTTAGAAAAGATTTTTACTGTGGTTTCCTTAATTCGGGGTAGTGGTGGGGTGCGGACATCCAGAGTGATTAGTTTATGGTCTGATCTAACCAGTGATGGATTGACCTCTAGCGTGGAACACCTGTTGCCCATGTTGGTGATGACCAGGTCCAATATGTTTTCACCTCTGGTAGGGGAGTTTACCAGCTAATCCAGGGTGTTTGAGTTGATGAATTCCAGGAAGCGCTGGGCCTGGGAATATGTACTCAAGTAGTTTTCCCATTGAATGGTAGGGTAATTGAAATCACCCAATATCAGGGTGTTCGGTAAGACCTTCATGTTTTCCAGTGTCTCCAGAAAGGTGGAGTGGTGGTCTTGGATCATGGAGGGTGATCTGTAGCAGGCCACAATTTGCATTGCAGATTTGCCTGATGTTAGTTGCACATGTATAATCTCAGAGGTAACATGCTGTGCCACTAACATGGAGGTGTAGGTATCCTTGATGAATATGGATACACCCCCTTCTTTTGTGTTTTGGTCCATGTTCTGTGGCCAAAACGTGTGGTATGAGTTGTAGCCTGGTAGTGCTGGGGTGCTCTCTGGAGCCTTGAACCAGGTTTCAGTTACTGCACAGATGTCGACATTCTCCATACTGAGGAGTGCTTCGAGCGCATGCATTTTGAGATTTAAACTCCTGTCACTGAGTAGCATAACCCTCATTTTTTGTTAATTGTGCTGTTTACGGAGGTGGGTTTGACTTTTGAGCCTTGCCTAAAAAAGGCACTATAGGGGCAGCAAGAGCCTTGGTCAGTATTCAAAAGCCTAGGGGTGACAGGTGCAAGCCATCTCTTGTGAAGAAATGTGGCCTGTCGAGCATGTCATCCCAGGCTGACAGACACTAGATCCCCTTTGAATGACACCAGAAGCTTAGCCAATTGTTGAAATTGATAATTTTTTCTTTATACTGAGGTATCATTCTTGGTGAGGGCAGGATGCTACTCAGGGTCAGGGTCATACCAGCCTGGGCTGCATGATCAGAGAGCTCTTCCATATCTCTTTTCATGTAGTCCAGGGAGGTATGTCTCAGGTCATTCACGCCAACATGAACAATGACAGAGTCATATTTGTACTTGTTCTGGAGTGACCTGAGTGCTTGTGTTATGTGGCAGATTCTGGCTCCCAACAGGCAGCTAACAGTAATCTTCTGCTTGTCCAGCCTAGTGAGTGGGACATCAGTGTGCCTGACTATAGAGTCACCTATTACTACTGTGTTAGGTATGTTATTTTGCCTTAAGGGCTGTGATTGTGCAGCACACTGATTTTGTGTTTGATGTGTTGTCTGGTTTGTGACGGGAAGTGCAGGTTGTTTGGGTGTCTGCTTTGGAGGTCTCTGATGCTTTTGCAGGTATTTATTTAGAGCCTGAAAGAACAGTCAGCAGAAGCAATAATATGCCCTTTATTAGACTACAGCTCACCAACAAACAGAACCAGAGCGTAACTCAGAAAAGAATAAAGAGCTTTCATCCACCATCATGTGGACTTCTTCAGAATCAATTAAACAATTATAAACGCACTATTTAAATTCATTTTGGTGCCAATTCAAATTGATTTCTTTAAAGAGACAAAAGTAAAGTAATGATTAAAAACTTCATTAAAAAATGCTTTTAACTACAACAGTATATACATTAAACTGTATTTAGCTAAAATACTTGTTTAAAATCTGCATTGCATACTTCATATTGTTTACATCTTGTACATAACATTTAAAATATAAACAATCTAATATTTCACTTCATGTTTGTATGCATTTCCTTTCTATGTATACGTACGATTCACCCAACCCTATGATCTATGATTAATGCATTCTATTAATAATACAAAATAATAAACATTAAACAAATATATATGTATGTATGCTTATATAATGTTAAAAACATTTTAAAAAATAATAAAATAAAATAAAACTGTCTGTGTACAAAAACACGTGGGACAATACAACTATCACTGTTACCTAAATCCATGTGTCATCCAATGTATAAAACACAATGATACTAAAATCTTGCCAAAGCCTAAATATATGTAAACATGAATGTTAATTGCCCAAATAAATACCAAAATATAGCAATAAGCAGCATTGCAAAATAAATAAGTAGCTATAAATACTATATACAATAATTGGTCCTAGGCCATAATATGCTATAAAAAATGGTTTTAATGAAATGTAATCATTACATCCAGGAAACTTTGATGCATCCATTAATATTTGCCACTTGGCCTCCCTCTCAATTAATAATGCTTTCATATTGCCCCCCCTCATGTTCATCGTAACCGTCTCCAATATAGCAAATCTAAAGTAATGTGTATTATCTGTTTTGTGTATATGCCTTACTAAAGCATTGGTGTTATCTCCCTTCTTTATGGCATATAGATGCTCGTATATACTTTTCTTTAACTTGCGTTCAGTTTTTCCTATGTAGAAACATGGGCATATGCCACATTTCGCCATGTATACTACATTCTTTGTATTACAATTTCCTTTTTTAAACGTTACTTTAGTTCTATTTATATTTTCCAAGACTAGTCCATCCCTTTCATAAATTACAGGACAGTATACACATCTGCATTTCCGCGTGCCCCCTTGATATAAAGTTATCTCATTCACTCTTTGAGGTCTTTCCAATATTTGTTTTAGATTCAAACCCATTTTATACACAAATCTAGGAGTATCTCCAACTATTTCCCTCAAGTTCTGGTCCATAGTAAAAATATTCCAATATTTTGTCAATATGTCCTTAATATGAGTAATTTGAGGTGAAAATTCCATAATACAAGCTCTTTTATAGTCACTCCCTTCCTCTATTACTACCTCTTTCTTCATTGGCCTACCCAGAACAGGTATATATTTCTTCCCCCATTCCTTTATGACATAACTTTTTACTTCCTTTATTAAGCTAGGAGAGTATCCTCTATTCAAAAATAACCTACTGATAAATTCAATTTCTTCTAACATGGCACTATAATTTGATGTCATTCTCACCGCTCGAATGCACTGTCCTTTGAAAATGCTTTTCTTTGTTTTAAACGGATGGTTACTTGTAAATTCCAAGTAATTATTGGAGAAGGTATTTTTTCTATATATACGTGATTCAAAGCCATTCATATTACTAGATATGTATGTATCCAGGTATGGCAGTCCGTTGTCATGAAACTGATAAGTAAATTTCAAAAACTGACTGGTATTGTTTAAATATTGTATAAATTCATCAATCATATCTACTGGTCCTTCCCAAAGAATAAATATATCATCAAGGAATCTAGAATAAAGTCTGATATGTTTGTAATACTGACTTTTGAAGACTTTTTCCATTTCCCAGTCTAGCATCACTAAATTTGCGTATATTGGGGCACATGCTGTTCCCATAGCAACTCCTTGTGTTTGTCTATAAAATTCCCCTTCAAAAAATATATAATTATAATCTAACATGATGCTCATATTATGGCCTAGGACCAATTATTGTATATAGTATTTATAGCTACTTATTTATTTTACAATGCTGCTTATTGCTATATTTTGGTATTTATTTGGGCAATTAACATTCATGTTTACATATATTTAGGCTTTGGCAAGATTTTAGTATCATTGTGTTTTATACATTGGATGACACATGGATTTAGGTAACAGTGATAGTTGTATTGTCCCACGTGTTTTTGTTCACAGACAGTTATTTTATTTTATTATTTTTCAAAATGTTTTTAACATTATATAAGCATACATACATATATATTTGTTTAATGTTTATTATTTTTGTATTATTAATAGAATGCATTAATCATAGATCATAGGGTTGGGTAAATCGTACGTATACATAGAAAGGAAATGCATACAAACATGATGTGAAATATTAGATTGTTTATATTTTAAATGTTATGTACAAGATGTAAACAATATGAAGTATGCAATGCAGATTTTAAACAAGTATTTTAGCTAAATACAGTTTAATGTATATACTGTTGTAGTTAAAAGCATTTTTTAATGAAGTTTTTAATCATTACTTTACTTTTGTCTTTTTAAAGAAATCAATTTGAATTGGTGCCTAAATGGATTTAAATAGTGCGTTTATAATTGTTTAATTGATTCTGAAGAAGTCCACATGATGGTGGATGAAAGCGCTTAATTCTTTTCTGAGTTACACTCTGGTTCTGTTTGTTGGTGAGCTGTAGTCTAATAAAGGACGTATTATTGCTTCTGCTGACTGTTCTTTCTGGACCTGTTGGATATTGTGTTGCCTTGGCGTTCTTTGATTCATTATTTAGTATGAATATCCAGGGGGAACAAGGTTCAGCGAAGCGTACGCCAGATGCATCTGAAGACATTGTACAGCTCCGTTCGGAAGTTACCACGCTTACAGGTGAGGTAACTAGACTTCTTAACATGCTAACGCAACAAGAGGCTAAGCGAGCGGAAGTAGCTACGCAAGATGCCTTCCGCATACCTTCTAGCTCGAGCGAACTTGATTTAGAGATACCTAATGGTCAAAAACTGTTAAGTAACTTATCAACTCAAAGGAACTTACTGGACATTAAACAACGAATTCCAGATAACAGCAGGTTTACCGACAAGGATTTCACTTTTGACTTTTCACTTTATAATGTCGACGATGAATCTAAATGAACTGGGACTAAACCTAAACGCTACAAGGCTGGAAAAACATACGCTTCCACCACGGCAGCCCATAACACTTCACAAAAAGGTACTGTACTTGTGAGTTCAAGTCCGAGAACTAGAACCACTACTAATAACAATATGGGTAATGGAAAAGCTACGATGGGACGTAGCAATAGATTGGACAATTTCATCACAGTAGATATATGTTTTGACAAATTAAACTGTAATGAAAATAGTGTGTATGAAAAGGATGATGAAAGTCATGGTTCCTTGAGAGATGTAATTTACACCATGGGCAAACATTTAAATGTTATTAGAGGTATAAAAATTGACAATGCCTATTTGAACCAATGTTTAATTTTGAAGCTGGTTCCTAAGGGTCTTAGTTTTTTTAAGCAACCAATGGGTGTAGACATGAATGAACAGAATTGTAAGGAATTTGGTATACTTTTTGACAACTTTGGTTTTGAATTTATTAAGCTATTAATTAAGAAGAATGATGAAAAACTGTGTAAATATATAGATAAGGTGGAAAGATTTAATAAAACAATATGTCAGGATTTAGTATTTGAACAGTGGGAAAATTTGTACCAAAAACAATTTGGAGAAGCTGACAGGAAAGCGGAAAATATTATAGAAAGGAAGCATAAAAAGTTAGCTAGAGATATATATGATTATAAAAATGGAAAGGTTTTTCAATGGAAAATTGCAAAACCTAATAGGAATGAAATGGAAGAAAATTATGATAGTAGGGAATATGGATTTGATGTATACAATGGGGGGGGGGGAATTTTCAGGGGGGAAGGGTACCAGCTATGAGAGGGAATTGGCAGAGAAAATGGGATTGGAGAATGAACGAAGGAAGAGACAGGCAGGAATCGTATCAGTACCCGCGAACAACAAGGAACAATTATCAATAGCAATATTACCTAGCGCGAATAGTGATAATATAGAAGAACGTGTTATTGACAACATAGGCCATTCAAAGGAAGTTATTACTGATGGAATTATGCACGAAAAAAATGAATTTAATATTTATAATTATACTGAAATGGAAATCAGTAATGAATTTTTTACACTATTCTCGAAGGGTATGAAATTTGTCCCCAGTAAAAACTTCAGAGTAGTAGATAGCATTATTGAATTGAAGAAATATCTCAGGAAATTGAATTTAGCTATTTATTTTAAAAATACACCAATGATGAAAGAAACGAACAAGTTGAAGAAAAAAAGTAAATTTATTCCTCCTAGTAACCCACATGTGAATTTATATGAAAAATTGGTGACTCGAGACCTGTATGCATTAAAGAATTATGTAAGGGGAAAGGATAATCAAGTTAAAAATAAAAAATGTATGACATACACTAACAATTTGAACAAGGAAGAGATAGATCTTTTGCAACGAATAACATCTGATCAATCAATACGAATAATGAAACCTGACAAGGGAGGAGGGATAGTTATATATGACCAAGGAGACTATGTTAACAAAATGTATAATATATTAGTAGATTCGGGCAATTATATTACGGTATCCATGAACGAAATAAATATAGGGTACAGAAGAATAGACATGGTTTTAGAAAACATGCTGTTATAAGGGTAAATAAATATGGACCTATATAATTACATGGTAGTGAAAAACCCTATTTTAGCTACCATAACAGAAGTGCCTAAAATACATAAAAATCATTTGGACCCACCTTTTAGACCCATTATAGCAGAGAGTAATTCTAAAACATTTCCCATGAGTGTAGTCATCGACACTTGGTTAAAACACATTTATAGCAAAATCCCTCATTTAGTCAAGGATTCATGGATGTTCTTAGGGAATTTAACTTCTGAGGTATGGAAGGAAAATTTAATATATATAACAATAGATGTTATTGATTTATTTTCATGTATCCCTAAAGAACAGAGTATGGACAGCTTTATTTAACAGCATTAAACAATTTTCAGACCTGGACTGGGAACAATAATTAGTGGTGATGGAGTTAATGAGCATCATATTATATTATAATTATATATTTTTTGAAGGGGAATTTTATAGACAAACACAAGGAGTTGCTATGGGAACAGCATGTGCCCCAATATACACAAATTTAGTGATGCTAGACTGGGAAATGGAAAAAGTCTTCAAAAGTCAGTATTACAAACATATCAGACTTTATTCTAGATTCCTTGACGATATATTTATTCTTTGGGAAGGACCAGTAGATATGATTGATGAATTTATACAATATTTAAACAATACCAGTCAGTTTTTGAAATTTACTTATCAGTTTCATGACAAAGGACTGTCATACCTGGATACATACATATCTAGTAATATGAATGGCTTTGAATCACGTATATATAGAAAAAATACCTTCTCCAATAATTACTTGGAATTTACAAGTAACCATCCGTTTAAAACAAAGAAAAGCATTTTCAAAGGACAGTGCATTCGAGCGGCGAGAATGACATCAAATTATAGTGCCATGTTAGAAGAAATTTAATTTATCAGTAGGTTATTTTTGAATGGAGGATACTCTCCTAGCTTAATAAAGGAAGTAAAAAGTTATGTCATAAAGGAATGGGGGAAGAAATATATACCTGTTCTGGGTAGGCCAATGAAGAAAGAGGTAGTAATAGAGGAAGGGAGTGACTATAAAAGAGCTTGTATTATGGAATTTTCACCTCAAATTACTCATATTAAGGACATATTGACAAAATATTGGAATATTTTTACTATGGACCAGAACTTGAGGGAAATAGTTGGAGATACTCCTAGATTTGTGTATAAAATGGGTTTGAATCTAAAACAAATATTGGAAAGACCTCAAAGAGTGAATGAGATAACTTTATATCAAGGGGGCACGCGAAAATGCGGCAGATGTGTATACTGTCCTGTAATTTATGAAAGGGATGGACTAGTCTTGGAAAATATAAATAGAACTAAAGTAATGTTTAAAAAAGCAAATTGTAATACAAAGAATGTAGTATACATGGTGAAATGGGGCATATGCCCATGTTTCTACATAGGAAAAACTGAACGCAAGTTAAAGAAAAGGATATACGAGCATCTATATGCCATAAAGAAGGGAGATAACACCAATGCTTTAGTAAGGCATATACACAAAACAGATAATACACATTACTTTAGATTTGCTATATTGGAGACGGTTACGATGAACATGAGGGGGGGCAATATGAAAGCATTATTAATTGAGAGGGAGGCCAAGTGGCAAATATTAATGGATGCGTCAAATTTTCCTGGATGTAATGATTACATTTCATTAAAACCATTTTTATAACATGTTATGGCCTAGGACCAATTATTGTATATAGTATTTATAGCTACTTATTTATTTTACAATGCTGCTTATTGCTATATTTTGGTATTTATTTGGGCAATTAACATTCATGTTTACATATATTTAGGCTTTGGCAAGATTTTAGTATCATTGTGTTTTATACATTGGATGACACATGGATTTAGGTAACAGTGACAGTTGTATTGTCCCACGTGTTTTTGTACACAGACAGTTTTATTTTATTTTATTATTTTTCAAAATGTTTTTAACATTATATACGCATACATACATATATATTTGTTTAATGTTTATTATTTTGTATTATTAATAGAATGCATTAATCATAGATCATAGGGTTGGGTGAATTGTACGTATACATAGAAAGGAAATGCATACAAACATGAAGTGAAATATTAGATTGTTTATATTTTAAATGTTATGTACAAGATGTAAACAATATGAAGTATGCAATGCAGATTTTAAACAAGTATTTTAGCTAAATACAGTTTAATGTATATACTGTTGTAGTTAAAAGCATTTTTTAATGAAGTTTTTAATCATTACTTTACTTTTGTCTCTTTAAAGAAATCAATTTGAATTGGCGCCAAAATGGATTTAAATAGTGCGTTTATAATTGTTTAATTGATTCTGAAGAAGTCCACATGCTGGTGGATGAAAGCGCTTAATTCTTTTCTGAGTTACGCTCTGGTTCTGTTTGTTGGTGAGCTGTAGTCTAATAAAGGACGTATTATTGCTTCTGCTGACTGTTCTTTCTGGACCTGTTGGATATTGTGTTGTCTTGGCATTCTTTGATTCATTATTTTATTTAGAGCCTCCGAGTATGATTTTGTGTATTTATGTGTATTTTTTGCCAGTGCTGTACAAGTATAGAGGCTGAGATTAAGAGGTTATGTAGGGTATTGGAAAGGCCATATTTAGCACTAATAATCATGCAACCTGATATGTTGTCAGGGCCCATGGATGAAGTATTCTTAGTTTTTGACAGAGCTGAGAGAACCTTTTCCATAGTAATTAAAGGGGATGTCTGGAATGATGAAATATGTGGAAGAGGGGGCACAGTGGTACAGCAGTTAGCATTGTCACCTCACAGTAAAAGGTTTTCCAGTTTGATTCTTATCTGGGATGCCTTCCGTGTGGAGTATGCATGTCCTCCCTGAGTTCATAGGTTCATAGGTTCATACTAGGCTATCTACCCTGGGGCAATTATAAGCCTAGCCCGATTCTGTATGGCTTACACCACTCCTTGATTTGAGTATACTGTGCCCTTTTTAAGGTTTAGTTTACTGTGCCTCTGTCTAATAGTGACACGGGAGTAATCCCTGGGACAAACTTACGATCCCCCATCCACCTATTGAGATTCTTCTTGAAGAGATTCAATGAGGTGCTCTGCCTCACATGAACTGGAATTCTATTCCAGAGCGAAGGGAGCCTCTGGGTTATGAACCTGTCCCTCCAGCAAGTTCTATTTATTTCTGTGCTGAGGTTCAAGTCCCTCGAGCATGTGGCTCTAAGGGATTTAGATTTACTGAGGTGGAGCATGTCCATTAATTCTGGATTTGACATAGCTTTGTATGTCAGGCATAGATCGCCTCGAAGTAGGCGGTATGCATCTGAGTAGAGCTGGAGTTTTTTTAACCGATTAGCATATGGCATCTGTTTGAGACTCTGTTTGATCCTCTTGGTGAGATACTTTTGGGGTCTTTCTAATTGCTGCAGGTGTCGGGTAAGGTACATCCCAAAAGGGGCATTGTATTCTATGATGGGCCTGATGAGGGATGAATAAAGGGGCACGATTACCTCTCTTGATCTAGATGTGAAACCCTTCGTGATGAGGTGGGCTATGTAGAAGGTCTTTCTAACCACTTTGGCAATGTGGTTTTCAAAGGAAAGATTGCTATCAACTTGGGTCCCCAGGTCCCTAATAACTTTCTCTGTACTTAATGGGTTTCCGCCTATGTGGTAATTTGTGGGCACATTGTTTTTGCCAAAGGGTATGACTATACATTTTTTGGCATTTAGCTTTAAACCATGGCGCTGGCACCAGTTATCTGTGAGACCTTTTTGAAGGATGTTTGTGTCAGCTGGAGAGTTGATGATGGCGCCCAGTTTGCAGTCGTCTGCGAACTTGGTGAGCCATAGTCCTCCCACGTTTGCCTGTACCTCTGAAAAGTATATACCGAACAAGAGTGGTCCCAGGACAGTACCCTGTGGGATGCCACTTGTGACCGGTTTCGAGTCTGACATGGCTCCAGCAACTCTCACTCTGTGGGTTCTGTCTTTGAGCCAGTTTGCGACCCATCTTGTGACATAGGGGTTTATATTTAAGCTGGATAGCTTATCAATGATGCCCGAGCGGGGTATTGTGTCAAATGCCTTTGCAAGGTCCAGATAGGCTGTGTGGACTACCTTCCCTTCATCTATGGCTTTGGTGACTGTTTCAAAGAAGTCAACCAGGTTCAAAAGGCAGGATCTGCCCTTGACAAAGCTGAACTGGGTAGGATCTAGTGTCTGTAGGTCCCAATGTCTTTGTTTATGAGCTCCATGATGATCCTCTCCATAGCCTTGCAGACTAAGCTAGTCTGGCTGATAGTTTCCAGGGTCCATAGAGGCTCCACCTTTGTGGAGTGGGACCACTGTTGCTGTATGCCATTCTGTGGGCACATATCCTGTAGTGAGGCTGAGATTGTATAGCTGTTTTATTTGAGGGATTAGTTCCTCTTGGAGTTCATGTAGGACGCAACCTGGGATGCCATCTGGTCCCATGGAAGCAGTGTTTTTTGCTTTGGAGAGGGCAGCCTTCACCTGAGCATCAGAGATGTTTGGGAGGCAGCCCTCTGCCTGTAGGTTTCCTCCGGGTACTCTAGTTTCCTCTCACATTCCACAGACAAGCAACTGGAGCATGTCTCCCTGGACCTTCACTAGAAATGGGCTTTGTCCCAGTCAAACTTTCCCAGTAAACAAATGTTAAATAAATAAATAAAATAAACAAATAGCTAAAACTGTGGGTGGAATACAATTTGTGCTAAAATTGTTTGCTAGGATATTAGTAATTTCCTTTGAGTCAGAGAGTATAGTATTATTGTAGAATAGCTCTGAACTTTGTTAGATGTTAGTTCCTAATATGGTTAAAGAAAGAATTACAGTTATTTTGGACTGAGTGGATATTTTATTCATACTATTCATACTACTCATTGGGGTTTCTAATGGTTCCCTTAAGCTCTTTCTTAGTTTGCTTAAGTGCACTATTAAGGTAGGTAAAATGAGACATCTTTTAAATATTAAGCAGTTTCTTTCTCTTGTTTTATAATTTATTTATATGGGTATGCCACCATAGGGGATTGTTTTTAAACTTCTCATCATATGAGTTGTGGATAGGGACTGCCTAATCAATACAACTAAGTGTGAAAAGAAGTCAGGGGCATAAGTAGCAGCTTTACCACCAGAATCCTTCAGAGGAGGTTTACAGCAGAATTTAAGTCATCAAGTAACTGAGGACATACCTCTCAGCCTCTTACTAAAAGAAATCTGGGTTAAGCCTAAAATAATGTGGGGGGGGGGCAACGAGAAAAGACTAAAATAATAGAATAACAGAATTTGTTTTAGCATGCATTTTCTAAAGGATATGAACTGTATAACTCAAATGTATGTCTTTGTTCACAGACTTCACTCTTCAATAATTTTCCAGAAAACCACAAATTTTATAAGGAACAGATAAAAAAATGAGGCAAAAATCTGGAAATTCTGCGAAAATCTGGAGAGTTGAGAGGCATGACTGAAGAAGGTTTGCTATTGAGAAGTTCCTAAACATGGACAAGTACCACTTCTTCTAAAGGAAAAGGTCACTAAACAAGACACAATGATATATATGGGGCAGTACAAGAAGTGCCATATGTGTGAGACCAGATCCAGAATATAGGCCCCTAGTAGGATATGGTTAACTATTTGTGAAAGAGAGTTAGCACCTATAATGTCAAGGAAGCTCTGGGCAGTGTAGGTCAACCAGTTTATTGATGGATTGTTGATGTTCCCCTGTAGATAGGTCTTGGGTTTATTGGGAATTTCACATAATGCATTAAGATAGCTATCATGCTCAGAAGGGAGACAGTGAGGGAATTCTATACCTAGCTATGAAGTTGTAATTAGTCTTGTTTAGGGTGATTTATACTTTTAGGAATTTACATGTGGTGTCTCAAGGAATTTGTCATAGGATGATGATATCCTTGAAAAATACTAGTGCTCCTCCCTCAATAGCCATTAGGTCTGAAGATGTGATAGGCAGTACACCCAGGAACAGCTGGAGTGCTTTCACTGCTCTGAAACCATGTTTCTGTAACTACATATACATGAATGTGTTCAAGTTGCAGCTGAGCCTCAAGTTTGGGCATTTTTTTAAGACTCCTGGCACTGAGTAGAACCATGTTAATGAGTTCCAAATTAGATTTTACTAGGATCAAATGTCCATCACATGGACTTTGTCTAAAAAAGGCAATATGGACACAGAAAAGGCTTTAGCTAGAATGTAAAAGCCCTGGTAAGGGACATGTAGACCATCCCTGGCAAAGCAGGAAGGCTTGTCAGCCATCTCATCTCAAGCTGACACATACTGGGTCCCCCTAGAATGACACGAACTACATAGCCATTTATTAAAGCCAATTATTTTGTCTTGGAATCTCAGTATCTTTCCGGGCGATGGCAAAATACCACTCAAGACCAGCATCTTTCCTGCCTCAGACACATGCATAGCAAGGTCACTCATATCCTTATGAGTATCCCTCTGGGTAGAGTGCCTAAAATCATTCACCTCTATGTGTACCACTATCAGGTCATAATTATATTTGTCTTGATGAAGGGATCTGAGCTTGCCCTTGTTACATCCCAGATCCTAGCTCCAGAAAGATAGCTGTCACCCTATACTTAACCACCCTGGTGAGCATGGCATTCATATACCTTATAATAGTCGCCTATTACTAAATAATTTCCAAGATTTGATGCAGTTTCAGTGGGCCATAAAGGCTTGGAGTCAGCATCCTTGTGACTGTTAGAGGTATATGCTTCTTAGGTGTGGGTGTGAAAGGTGATAGTGAGTGTGCAGTTGTGTGAACTAATAACAGAGGTTTCTTAGTCTTTAGCCTGGGATGTGTAGACAGTCTTCTCTTAACAACTTCAGCCTAAGATGGTTTAGTGGAACTGTTCCATGTTGTATGTATTGCACTTTCCAAATGTGTTCTGAGGTGAGAAGGGATTTTCCAAGTTAAGTAAATACTTACACCTCTCGCATACAGAATCATTGTGAGGTAGCAACAAAGAGTTTTTGGTACGCATGAGGCAATTGCTACAAAAGTACTGTTTGGACCAGAAGGAATAATAAAGTAGGGACTATTGTAGGTTTCTGTCTGGCAATTGGCTTAGTGGTGACAACACATGATTCACCCAGATAGTCACAAGATCCTCAACAACATGCTAAACAATGCCACCACCACAAATGTTCTCCAAGAAGGGCTGACACAGACAAATAACTGGTGTCAGAGCCATGGGCTAGAACTAAATGCTAAAAAAATGAATAACAGTATCCTTCTGCAAGTCATCCACCCATGGTAAATATCATATTGACAAAAGGTCCCTAAGAGCTGAACTAGTAGTCAGGGACTTAGGGGCACACATAGACAGTAATCTAGCCTTTGACCATCACTTGTCTACAGTAGTGAGGAAGTCATTCTATGTTGTATAACTTATAAACAAAAGTATGGCATCTAGATCTAAGGAAGTCATTGTTCCACTGTATTTGGCATTCATCAGACCTGTCATTGAGTACAATGTCCACTTTGGTATGTACCTAACCAGGGACACCCATCAATTGGAATGCCCACAGAGGTTCCTCCCTAAAAGAATACAGGGCATCAGTAACATATCCTTTGCAGACAGCCTCAAGGTCCTATACTTGCATTCAATCTCCCACAGGTTGTTGAGGGGAGCTCTATGACTGGCATACAAATCATTCTCAGGCCCCACCCTGATGGACCTCCTGCATGTCTGCAAAACAAACAGTACCAGAATTACCCATTCTAAAGATGTAAACCTTGCCTGTGATATAAATATTGGGTTGGGAGGGTGGCCTAATGGTTAAGGTGTTTTCCTTACAAACACAAGGTGCAGGGTTTGAGTCTCACAAGGGATAATTGGCTAGGCTTACAATGGCCCTCAAGGGCAGTTAGCTTAGTACTAATCTATGAATCTATGAATATGACCTGCTGGAGAGACCAGTATGTACGCACTACCTCTCTTATATGCTTATAAATAACTTAATAAAAATACAACAGAGAAAGAGGAAAATAAATGAATGATTAGGTTTAGGGCATATCAATACCCAGGTTTGAATGAAATGCTTAGCATTAAGCCAATGCTAAAAGAACTATGTACCAGGTTAGGTGAATGTTTCTTTAAATGTCTGTTTACAGTTTTAATTGTCTTTGATTTTCCAAGTCATCTAAGGTGAAATACCCTAGAAGAAGCTGTGAGGATAACTTGCCAGTGGTATTGTCCTTTACACAGGATGTTGGAGGCATTAGGGATATCGTACAATGGAAATGGCATATTTTATAAGTGGATGAGAAGGTAAGAAGAGCATTAGACATTAGACTGAAGTTTACATATAAAAATAAATGTACACAAGCAGAGATTATGTTACCCATGAAGTATAGAACCCTTGGACATGAGGGAGCTAGGTACCAAGAGGTGCTTTAGCTGTGCATTTTGTCAATTTGTAGATGAATCACTGTCTTTTAAACATCCTGATACTATTTATGTATGGCAGCTTAGAGCAAGTACTGATTGCAACACTAAGAATCTTATTTACATTGCCCACTGCCTTGCCTGTTGTAGGTTTTATGCTGGGAAGATGAACCGTCATCTAAGAGAATGCATAAGGGAACATATGCATTGTACCAAGAGGGAATTGGAATATAGTGCCCTGGCTAAGCATACTAAACACTCAGGAAGTTCACATATATTTATGTTTCAGGTGTTGCAGGTGTTGAAAGAAAATATTAGGATGGGGTACATAATTAATGAAACTGAAAAGGTGGAACTGAAATGGATTTTGAGGTTAAGTGCACATATAGGGTCTGGACACAATGATTCAGTCTCCCTAAAACCTGTTTTGAAGTCACATAAACTTAGAAAGAAATGAGTAAACTTTTCTAAGTATGCCTTACCCATAGATGCTTGCTGTGGTTTCTTCCTAGTTAGTTTTAATGAGGGAGGAGTTGTGGATGAAATGTTAATTGGATAATTGGTTTTTAGATGGGTATATATGGAGTTTTTTTTTTTTTTTGTATGTCTGATCAAGCAATGTTGTCATTGTGAAAGTGCTTACATCTATCATTAAACATGTCTTTTTAAGAAGTTCTGAGAAGATTTATTTTGTCTGCTTTGTGTCTACACAATTTTCTTTTAGATTAAATGATTAATTGATTTTAAGTCATGTCAATTTGTAATATATGAAGGAGTGTTGTGCATCATGTAGTTATTTGTCTGATGAAGCTTTTATGCGAAAGTATTAAACTTGCATTTTTATTAAAATCTGAAGTATTTTTTATGCTTTATGCTGACTATTTATGGTTCCAGATAGTTTTGTTTTGTTTTTGACTACATTTTTGGCTTATCCAAATTAATCGCTAAAGCATTATCTCCTTTGTTATCATCATCTTCTTTCGGCTGTTCCCATTAGGGGTCACCACAGCAGATCATCTGTTTCCATTTCTTCCTGTCCTCTGCATCTTGGTCTGTCACACCAACCACCTGCATGTCCTCTCTCACTACATCCATAAACCTTATCTTAGGCCTTCCACTTTTCCTGTTACCTGGTAGCTTCATCCTTAGCATCTTTTTCCCAGTATACTCAGCATCCCTCCTCAGCACATGTCCAAACCAACGTAATCTTGCCTCTCTGGCTTTGTCTCTAAACCTTCCAACCTGGGCTGCCCCTCTAATATACTTATTCCTAATCCTGTCCACCCTTGTCACACCCAGTGCAAATCTTAACATCTTTAACTCTGCCACATCCAGCTCAAACTCCTGCCTGTTTGTCAATGCCACTGTCTCCAACCCATATAACATAGCTGGTCTCACTACCCTCTTGTAGACCTTCCCTTTCACTCTTACTGGTACTCGTCTATCACAAATTACTCCTGACACTCTTCTCCACCAACTCCATCCTGCCTGTCCTCTCTTCTTCACCTCTCTTCCACACTCACCATTACTCTGAACTATTGATCCCAAGTATTTAAACTCATCCACCTTCACCACCTCTACTCCTTGCATCCTCACCATTCTTCTATCCTCCCTCTCATTGACACACATATATTCTTAGTCCTGCGGACCTTCATTCTCTTCTCTTTAGAGCATACCTCCATCTCTATCTCCTTTGTATTATATCTAATTTATGTGTACGCTTGTGAACATGAATTGTCAGCAAATTAGTATTCCCTCAACAAGTGATTCCATCAATGGGTTATTAAAAATATTCATGAGTTACTGGAAATAAAATTAAATCCATTGCTTCAATATATATAGTATTTGTAATAAAATTAGTCAACTCCATGCCCTTTTAGAAACCCAGCAATTTGATATTTTATGCCTAACGGAAACTTGGCTGAAGCCTTCAATTAAAGACATTGAAATTACCCCACCTGGTTATAACATTATTAGACTAGATCGCACTACCAGAAAGGGAGGAGGGGTAGCTATTCTGTATAAAACAAAACTCCAAATTATTCCTCTAGACCTGACTCTTACTCAAGAAAATAATGCTGAAGTAATTAGCTCTAAACTTCGAGTCAATACTACTAAATCCATAAACCTCATTTGTGCATATCTCCCTCCTGGAAGTAATATCAACACCCTTGAACATATCCTTAACCAACTCTCTACCAAACTCCCTCAAGAAACACTAGTCTTAGGAGACTTTAACATAGATTGGCATTCCTGTAACAGTGCTAACCCCACTTCCCATATCAACCTTTATGGCTTCAAACAACTCATAAATAGTCCCACCAGAACCAATAAAACAAACAATACGGAAACCACCTTAGACTGGATTCTTACTAATACCCCCCTTGCAAACCTACCAATCAGGCACCCTTCCTGATGACCTTAGTTATCATTCTCTAACCTATATCATTAGATGCAAAACTAACCTAACCTTACCTACCACTTTCAGAACTCTACATTCAAAAAAACAATTTAACCCTGTACAGTTTCAAGCTGAACTTTCACAATGTAATTGGGCCTCGCTAAAACATCTCCCACTGAACGAAGCAGTGGAATACTTCAATTCATCATTCCTATCTATCCTAGATCAACATGCCCCAAGTTGTACCATTAGAACCAAAACTAAAACAGCGCCCTGGCTAACCATGAATACTAAGCAAAAAAATCATCCTCAGAAATAAATCTTGGGATAAATGGCGATCTACTAAAAAACAAACTGACCACCAAAACTTTAGAGAGCTTAGAAACAGTACCAAAAAAGCCATTCTGACAAATAAAAAGAACTATTACTTTCAACTACAGAAAACCACCAAAAAGGAACCTAAAAATTTTTCGAACAGTATTAATAATCTTCTAACCCCAGGCCAAGCAATTACACCCAACCCTCAAGATTCTGACTCTAACAATCCCACACAAATAGCCAATGACTTTAATTCTTTTTTCACCAATTCCATACAAACTCTAGCAAACCACCTATCTCCTGACACTTCTAAACTACTCTCACCAACTTTAAAAAACACTCTTCCTCCCCTTCACCTACAACCTGTATCTACCTCCTATATCCAATCTCTAATCCAAAAACTTAAACCTACCACCCCATCTGCAGACAAGCTTCCTGCAGAATTCCTGCAAATAGCAGCAAAAGCCATTGCTTACCCAGTCTCTATCCTAATAAATAGATCTATAAAAGAAGGTATTTTCCCTGCGATCTGGAAGATATCCCACATCATTCCCCTACACAAAGGAGGCAAGACTAATGACTTCTCTAACTTTCGTCCTATAGCACTTCTATCTCCCTTAGCCAAAATTATGGAAAAATGTATACACAAACAACTACTTAACCATCTCCTCCATAATAACCTACTTGCTAACACTCAACATGGATTTAGACCTTCCCACAGTACTACCACAGCTTTACTCTCCTTTACCAACACCATCAACTATAACCGTAACAATAATAAACTTACATCTTCTCTATTCATAGACCTATCAAAAGCCTTTGACATGGTTAATCATATACTTCTTCTGCACACAAACTAAAATCTCTTGCACTGGATCCCTATTCCTTAACTTGGTTTACTTCTTATCTAGAAAACCGTCAGCAGGCAGTACTCTGGAAAAATTCGCTATCTGCTCTCCTTCCTATCTCTTTAGGAGTACCTCAAGGGTCTATCCTAGGCCCACTTCTATTTTCTATCTTTATTAATGACCACCAATCAGCTATCCCTAACACTACCTGCATACAATATGCAGATGATTCCACTATAATTTGCACTGCTTCCTCTCAAACTGAACTCCAGTCTCTTACACAAAAAGCCTTTTCAACTGTTGAACAGTGGTTCTCTGACCGCTGTCTACTCCTTAACCCTAAGAAAACCAAATTGTTTTATTTTCACCTACCCGTAAATCTACTTCTATAAACTTCTCTATTACTTCCACTGATAACACTCAAATTTCTCCTGATTCTTCAACAAAACTTCTAGGTGTTACTATTGACAATAATCTTAACTATGATTGTCACATCAACAACACAATAAAAGCAGTTAATAAAAAGATTGGATCCCTGTACAGAATCAAACCCTTCCTTACACCTGAAGCCTGGACCACCTTAGCCCAAACACACCTTATCTTTACCCTTCTATATGCTTCCCCTATTTTCACTAATCTCTCTAAAAGTAACCTTAAGAAACTTACTACATCTTACCATAATATTACTCGATTTGCCACAGGATCTCAGTTTAGAACTCACCACTGTCTAAACTTAAAACAACTAGACTGGCTTGAACTTCCTAACAAACTCATTTATCAACAACTCTTAATAGCTCACAAAATTCTATATCAACCATCTAAAACACCAGTTCTCAGTAATCTCTTGACTCCCTATAACAACCTGAAACAACTACGTTCTTCAGACAAACTACTAGTTAATAGTACCAAAACTATTAATTCTGCAGGTAATTGCCTTTTTTCCAACTCAGTTGGCAAAATATGAAACAACCTTCCATCAAATATCTCCTCTTTGGCCACTCTTCCACTCTTTAAGAAACAACTGCAAACACATCTTAATAAATTCTGGCTTTGCTCTTGTACCAACCCTGACTAACCTGCCTTCTCCATTTCCTTTACCACAATTCTTCCTTCTCTGCTATGATATCCTGACTGACTTCCTCTGACATAATATATTTGTAGATATTTCTGATCTCATATATGTTGTAAAAAAATATATATATATTTTATATTGGCTACCATTTTTTCAAACAATGTATTGATACACTGTATGACTAGATACTATCAAATTTCGCATTGAAAGTTGTTAACCATTTACTTGAATATTTTCTTGTTTTGGATATTTTTTACTCTTAGATGTGTATTACCTATACTAAAATCTTCTTATCCTTTATGCTTAATGCTTTTGTTTTATGTGTATTTGTATTCTCTAATCTCGTTTTAACCAATGGAGCTTTTCTCCCCGGGCCTCCACTGAAAATGGACATTGATCCAGCTGGACTAGCCCGGTCAACAAATGTAAAATAAAATAAATAGATAAATAAATATTTAGGATTTTGAAGAAGAGGTGATTGACGGGGATGTAAATATGAACACGAAAGAAACCATAGAGGACTACAAGGGTAAATTGAATGTGTTTGAATATAAGATGCAATAGTTTAAACAACTTCAGTAGCAGCATCTCAGTTTTGACATTTATATAAAAACTAAATTAGTCCCAGGGGGCTAAGGACTAGTAAAATGCTTACGTATCGTGCGAGGTATCTGGATTTATTTAAACAATGGCAAGATATAAATGTAAGTTATTCTATGCAGTATATGAAAACTATGGACATGTTTTCTGAGCCTATCAAGAATGCATTGAAAGAGGAGGTCATTGACTGTTATAATGATCTAAATGCAGGTATAGAATCAAATGTACATTCTAAGTTATTGGGAGAGATATTGGATAAATTAACAGCATTTGACCATGGTCTCATTGAGACTAAAAGCACAAATTGAGAAGAGATCATAATGATTTTAAGATAAGAGATTATAATGATGTTTTTGTATGGTCCAGTCACATCAGTCACAAGAAAAGGGAGGCACAGCTAAACCAGAATGGACACAGGCTGAGGAAGTTACCCAGCGAGAGGATGAGCGGCCTGCATACTCGGAACACACAATTGTTGATTCAGATTTGATAACAGCTTTATACCCTTTAGACTTCCTGATGCTACAGAAAGAACCATTTGCAATACCCCATAATGATAATGGGTCAACAGCAATCAAGGGAGAAAGATATACAAAGTACAACAGAGAAAGAAGAAAATAAATGAAGAATTAGGTTTAGGGCACATCAATACCCAGGTTTGAATAAAATGCTTAGCATTAAGCCAATGCTAAAAGAACTATGTAACCAGGATAGGTGAATGTTTCTTTAAACGGCTGTTTACAGTTTTAATTGTCTTTGATTGAAAGGTTAATTGATTTTAAGTCACGTGAATTTATAATATATAAAGGAGTGTTGTGCTTGATGTAGTTATTTGCCTGATGAAGCTTTTATACAGAAGTGTTAAACTTATGTTTTTATTAAAAGTTGAAGTATTTTTACACTTTATGCTGACAGTTTATGGTTCCGAATAGTTTTGTTTTATTTTTGAGTACAGTTTTTGGTTTACCCAGATTAATTGCCAAAGCATTTTCTCCTTTGTATTATATCCATTTCAAGTTTAACATGGACATTTGGAAGGGGAACAGGAAATTCATTCCTGGTTTGGCACCTATTTCTCTAATATACATAGGCAGCTTGTAGATGTTCATTTCCCAAGCCCCTGATTGCACCTATCAAGGTTATCAGAACTTGTCAGAGATTTGGGATACATGGCTAGGGTTAAAAAGTCCCTTGTGGTCATTAGCCTAGTATATACCTGTGAACCTATGACATAGCCAGCCCCTAGTATAAGCCAGTGATCACAACAATCTGCTGCAAGCAGTGGTCAGAGAAGGGTCTGAGTCAAGAAATTACACTGAGGATCTTGAACTAGACTGGAGCAAAAGGGTAGAAGTTCAAGAAAATACTCAGGGTTCTAGCATCCCAGGAAAAAGAAGAAATAGATGGAGATGAAGAAGAATGTCAGCGTCTCAAAATGGCATGAAGAAGATAATAGAATGGATATGCAATTGACCTTTGTTATGGAAGTAAAGTATAACAACAAAGCTGGTGGTAGAATGTAGAACTCTAAGGAATTATCCAAAGAAACAAGTACAGGAAGCAGTGAGATACAGAAAATATAGATCAGTGAAAGAGGGAATACTGGTTAAGAAACAAAGAGGCTAACAGAGCAGCTGAAATGACAAAGAGCATGGAGTCTGAGAATCTGTGCCAGCTTGTTGAAAGTGTTTTGGTGGATGGCGCAAACAATGTTGGTCAGGCTGTAAGGCAACTTCAGAAAGATAAAGAAGATAGTTGGCAGACTAGCAGCAATTTTCTACCAATTCAGAGGACATTGGGGCAGATGGAAGGAGTATTCCAAGAAGGTTTTGCATGAAGAAAATCCTCTAAAAGCTGTGCTACTGCATGCAGAGTCTAATCTGAACGAGGAATGAAAACCCACCTTAGAAGAAGTATAAGTACAACAAGGAATATGATGTCAGGAAGAGTGGCAGACTCCAATGAAGTCACTGCGAATATAATCAAGATGATAGATAAATTATGGGAGAAATGTCTCAGGTACTCATGGCACAAAGAGAGTAGTGCATCTTGGATTATGAGAATGAATATCCTAATGCCAGTATACAACAACAAAAAGGATATTCACATCTGCGGACAGTGCAGGTGTTAAACTCCTGTCACACTGCGTAATAGTATTTTACAGGATGACTGCTAAATAAATATGCATAATAATAAAGATAGGAAATAAGCAGGTCTGATTCAGATCAGGATGCGGTACAACTGTTTGCAGTAACATACATTATGGGGAAGAATCTAGAGACGAGCAAAGACTAAAACTGGGCATTCATAGCCTTGGAGAAAACATATGATAAGTTCCTACAGAAACTGATTTGAGCAGTCCTGTGATGGTTCGAAGTCTGGGAAACATTGGCAAAATTAATGCAGTCTTTGTAAAGGAACCCAATGACAAAAGTCAGAACAGTATTTGGACTCCCAGAGGGGTTCCTAATAGGTGTGTGTGTGTGTGCGTGTGTGCATGTGTGCGTGTGTGCGTGTGTGCGTGTGCATGTGTGTGTGTGTGTGTGTGTGTGTGTGTGTGTGTGTGTGTGTGTGTGTGTGTGTGTGTGTGCATCATATCTCTTCTTTAAGTCCACTCTTTTTTATACTGGTAAAGGGCTTATATCAGGAAGCAGATTGTAGGAGACAGATCAACAAAAGAGCTGAATGCAGTTGAGGTGACACTACAGGAAGGCTGTAAACAGGAGACTGGAATGAAAAAATGAAGTCACATGACCTAAAACTGAGCACAGACAGGACAGCAGTTATGGCGTCAAATGGGGAAATCAGAAGAAGCTTAAAGGTGAAGTATAGCAAATAATTCTGAAGCAAGTTAACAGCTTCAAGTATCTGAGAGGTGTGGAGAGGGAAAAGAGAAGTCCGAATGGGGAGATGAAGGATAGAATCAGAGGGGCTGAAGTCAACTGACACAAAGTTTCAAGAGTTGTGTGATGAAAAATGTCCAAAGTAGTTCAAAAATATTATGCACAAAACAATGCTATGACCATTGCCTCTGTATGGTTCAGAAACCTAGGGTACTTACGTATTATCATAACTAGATTTTGTAAGCTGGTGTAACTCATAATGTGATCGTGAAATGACTTTCTGCTGAAGTAAAAAGGGGTGTGTGAAGTCTTAAGTACTGTTTTTTCACTTTGGGAATGACATGCAGGAAAAGGATAGCCTTACTAGGTAATGTCCGTTCAAAGTATAGTCTTACTAGGTAATGTCCATTCAAAGGATAGTCTTACTAGGTAATGTCCGATCAAAGGATAGCCTTACTAGGTAATGTCCATTCAAAGGATAGTCTTACTAGGTAATGTCCGTTCAAAGGATAGCCTTACTAGGAAATGTCCGTTCAAAGGATAGTTTTACTAGGTAATATCCATTCAAAGGACAGCCTTACTAGGTAATGTCCGTTCAAAGGATAGTCTTACTAGGTAATGTCCGTTCAAAGGATAGCCTTACTAGGTAATGTCCATTCAAAGGATAGTCTTACTAGGTAATGTCCATTCAGAGGATAGCCTTACTAGGTAATATCCGTTCAAAGGATAGCCTTACCAGGTAATGTCCATTCAAAGGATAGCCTTACTAGGTAATGTCCATTCAAAGGATAGTCTTACTAGGTAATGTCCGTTCAAAGGATAGTCTTACTAGGTAATGTCCATTCAAAGGAAAGTCTTACCAGGTAATGTCCGTTCAATGGATAGTCTTACTAGGTAATGTCCATTCAAAGGATAGCCTTACTAGGTAATGTCCGTTCAAAGGATAGCCTCACTAGGTAATGTCCGTTCAAAGGATAGTCTTACTAGGTAATATCCTTTCAAAGGATAGCCTTACTAGGTAATGTCCGTTCAAAGGATAGTCTTACTAGGTAATGTCCGTTCAAAGGATAGCCTTACTAGGTAAAGTCCATTCAAAGGATACTCTTACTAGGTAATGTCCGTTCAAAGGATAGTCTTACTAGGTAATATCCGTTCAAAGGATAGCCTTACTAGGTAATGTCCATTCAAAGGATAGTCTTACAAGGTAATATCCGTTCAAAGGATAGCCATACTAGGTAATGCCCGTTCAAAGGATAGTCTTACTAGGTAATGTCCATTCAAATGATAGTCTTACTAGGTAATGTCCATTCAAAGGATAGCCTTACTATGTAATGTCCATTCAAAGGAAAGTCCTACTAGGTAATGTCCATTCAAAGGATAGCCTTACTAGGTAATGTCCGTTCAAAGGATAGTCTTACTAGGTAATATCCGTTCAAAGGATAGTCTTACTAGGTAATGTCCATTCAAAGGATAGATGTACTAGGTAATGTCCGTTCAAATGATTGCCTTACTAGGTAATGTCCGTTCAAAGGATAGCCTTACTAGATAATGTCCGTTCAAAGGATAGTCTTACTAGGTAATATCCATTCAAAGGATAGCCTTACTAGGTAATGTCCGTTCAAAGGATAGTCTTACTAGGTAAAATCCATTCAAAGCATAGCCTTACTAGGTAATGTCCGTTCAAAGGATAGTCTTACTAGGAAATATCCGTTCAAAGGATAGCCTTACTAGGTAATGTCCATTCAAAGGATAGTCTTACTAGGTAATGTCCGTTCAAAGGATAGCCTTACTAGGTAATATCCATTCAAAGGATAGCCTTACTAGGTAATGTCCATTCAAAGGATAGCCTTACTTGGTAATATCCGTTCAAAGGATATTCTTACTAGGTAATGTCCGTTCAAAGGATAGTCTTACTAGGTAATGTCCATTCAAAGTATAGTCTTACTAGGTAATGTCCGTTCAAAGGATAGCTTTACTAGGTAATGTCCATTCAAAGGATAGTCTTACTCGGTAATGTCCGTTCAAAGGATAGTCTTACTCGGTAATGTCCGTTCAAAGGATAGTCTTACTAGTTAATGTCCGTTCAAAGGATAGTCTTACTAGGTATTGTCCGTTCAAAGAATAGTCTTACTAGGTAATGTCCGTTTAAAGGATAGTCTTACTAGTTAATGTCCGTTCAAAGGATAGTCTTACTAGGTAATGTCCATTCAAAGGATAGACGTACTAGGTAATGTCTGTTCAAATGATTGCCTTACTAGGTAATGTCCGTTCAAAGGATAGCCTTACTAGGTAATGTCCGTTCAAAGGATAGTTTTATTAGGTAATATCCTTTCAAAGGATAGCCTTACTAGGTAATGTCCTTTCAAAGGATAGTCTTACTAGGTAAAATCCATTCAAAGCATAGCCTTACTAGGTAATGTCCGTTCAAAGGATAGTCTTACTAGGAAATATCCGTTCAAAGGATAGCCTTACTAGGTAATGTCCATTCAAAGGATAGTCTTACTAGGTAATGTCCATTCAAAGGATAGCCTTACTAGGTAATATCCTTACAAAGGATAGCCTTACTAGGTAATGTCCGATCAAAGGATAGCCTTACTTGGTAATGTCCATTCAAAGGATAGTCTTACTAGGTAATGTCCATTCAAAGGATAGCCTTACTAGGTAATGTTTGTTAAAAGGATAGTCTTACTAGGTAATATCCGTTCAAAGGATAGCCTTACTAGGTAATGTCCGTTCAAACGATAGTCGTACTAGGTAATGTCCGTTCAAAGGATAGCCTTACTAGCTAATGTCCGTTCAAAGGATAGCCTTACTAAGTAATGTCCATTCAAAGGATAGTCTTACTATGTAATATCCATTCAAAGGATAGCCTTACTAGGTAATGTCCGTTGAAAGGATAGTCTTACTAGGTAATGTCCGTTCAAAGGATAGCCTTACTAGGTAATGTCCATTCAAAGGATAATCTTACTAGGTAATGTCCGTTCAAAGGATAGCCTTACTAGGTAATGTCCGTTCAAAGGATAGTCTTACTAGGTAATATCCATTCAAAGGATAGTCTTACTAGGTAATGTCCATTCAAAGGATAGTCTTACTAGGTAATGTCCATTCAAAGGATAGCCTAACTAGGTAATGTCCGTTCAAAGGAAAGTCTTACTAGGTAATATCCGTTCAAAGGATAGCCTTACTAGGTAATGTCCATTCAAAGGATAGCCTTACTAGGTAATGTCCTTTCAAAGGATAGTCTTACTAGGTAATGTCCGTTCAAAGGATAGCCTTACTAGGTCTTGTACATTCAAAGGAAAGTCTTACTAGGTAATGTCCATTCAAAGGATAGTCTTACCAGGTAATGTCCGTTCAAAGGATAGCCTTACTAGGTAATGTCCATTCAAAGGCTAGCCTTACTAGGTAATGTCCGTTCAAAGGATAGTCTTACTAGGTAATATCCATTCAAAGGATAGCCTTACTAGGTAATGTCCATTCAAAGGATAGTCTTACTAGCCAATGTCCGTTCAAAGGATAGCCTTACTAGGTAATGTCCGTTCAAAGGATACTCTTACTAGGTAATGTCCGTTCAAAGGATAGTCTTACTAGGTAATATCCGTTCAAAGGATAGCCTTACTAGGTAATTTCCATTCAAAGGATAGTCTTACTTGGTAATATCCGTTCAAAGGATAGCCTTACTAGTAATGTCCGTTCAAAGGATAGTCTTACTAGGTAATGTCCGTACAAAGGATAGTCTTACTAGTTAATGTCCATTCAAAGGATAGCCTTACTAGGTAGTGTCCATTCAAAGGATAGTCTTACTAGGTAATGTCTGTTCAAAAGATAGCCTTACTAGGTAATGTCCGTTCAAAGGATAGTCTTACTAGGTAATATCCATTCAAAGGATAGCCTTACTAGGTAATGTCCGTTCAAAGGATAGTCGTACTAGGTGATGTCTGTTCAAAGGATAGCCTTACTAGGTAATGTCCATTCAAAGATAGTCTTACTAGGTAAAATCCGTTCAAAGCATAGCCTTACTAGGTAATGTCTATTCAAAAGATAGTCTTACTAGGTAATATCCTTTCAAAGGATAGCCTTACTAGGTAATGTCCATTCAAAGGAAAATCTTACTAGGTAATGTCCGGTGAAAGGATAGCCTTACTAGGTAATATCTTTTTAAAGGATAGCCTTACGAGGTAATGTCCGTTCAAAGGATAGCTTTACTAGGTAATGTCCGTTCAAAGGATAGTCTTACTAGGTAATGTCCGTTCAAAGGATAGCCTTACTAGGTAATGTCCGTTCAAAGGATAGTCTTACTAGGTAATATCCATTCAAAGGATAGCCTTACTAGGTAATGACCATTCAAAGGATAGTCTTACTAGGCAATGTCCGTTCAAAGGATAGCCTTACTAGGTAATGTCCTTTCAAAGAATACTCTTACTATGTAATGTCCGTTCAAAGGATAGTCTTACTAGGCAATATCCATTCAAAGGGCAGCCTTACTAGCTAATGTCTATTCAAAGGATAGTCTTACTAGTTAATGTCCATTCAAAGGTTAGTCTTACTAATTAATGTCCATTCTAAGGATAGTCTTACTAGGTAATGTCCATTCAAAGGATAGTCTTACTAGGTAATGTCGGTTCAAAGGATAGTCTTACTAGGTAATGTCGGTTCAAAGGATAGTCTTACTAGGTAATGTTGGTTCAAAGGATAGTCTTACTAGGTAATGTCCTTTCAAAGGATAGTCTTACTAGGTAAAGTCCATTCAAAGGAGAGTCTTACTAGGTAATGTCCATTCAAAGATACTCTTACTAGGTAATATCCATTCAAAGGATAGTCTTACTAGGTAATATCCGTTCAAAGGATAGTCTTACTAGGTAATGTCCATTCAAAGATAGTCTTACTAGGTAATATCTGTTCAAAGGATAGTCTTACTAGTT
Source organism: Protopterus annectens (assembly GCF_019279795.1). Classification (NCBI taxonomy): domain Eukaryota; kingdom Metazoa; phylum Chordata; order Ceratodontiformes; family Protopteridae; genus Protopterus; species Protopterus annectens. The sequence continues at coordinate 488,861,866 of NC_056740.1, read as the reverse complement.
AATGTCCATTCAAAGGATAGTCTTACTAGGTAATATCCGTTCAAAGGATATTCTTACTAGGTAATGTCCATTCAAAGGATAGTCTTACTAGGTAATGTCCATTCAAAGGATAGTCTTACTAGGTAATGTCCGTTCAAAGGATAGCCTTACTAAGTAATGTCCGTTCAAAGGATAGTCTTACTTGGTAATGTCCGTTCAAAGGATAGTCTTACTAGGTAATGTCCGTTCAAAGGATAGCCTTACTAGGTAATGTCCGTTCAAAGATAGTCTTACTAGGTAATGTCCATTCAACGGATAGCCTTACTAGGTAATGTCCGTTCAAAGGATAGTCTTACTAGGTAATTTCCGTTCAAAGGATAGCCTTACTAGGTAATGTCCGTTCAAAGAAAGTCTGACTAGGTATTGTCCATTCAACGGATAGCCTTACTAGGTAATGTCTGTTCAAAGGATAGTCTTACAAGGTAATGCCCATTCAAAGGATAGCCTTACTAGGTAATGTCCGTTCAAAGGATAGTCTTACTAGGTAATTTCCTTTCAAAGGATAGTCTTATTAGGTAATGTCCATTCCCCCGTTCTGTCTTCATTCTGCTTTGCAGTGGAACTGTAGGCTGTTCATTTTCTATGATTACGAAGAAACCGTGGTTTAGGTGTCGTGCTCAAGGCCTTGTAGAAAAAATATGAAGTGTGCATGTTTGCCACCGTTACTGGAAGATTTTGGCCTTATATTTGCATGTGTGTGTCTTCAGTTTTGCAGTCTAGAAGTATCAATGAAAAGGATTATGCATGTCGAGGCTGGCTTGTCATTCACAGAGACTGGAGTGCGCTGGGCAGAGTTCAGCTCACCTTTATGTCTGCTCTTCTTCTTTTGTGTGATAACCACATTTTTTAACATGCTGTAACTGCTAATGTGATCGCAAAAAAAAATTTCACTTAAGTGAAAAGGGGTGTGTGAAGTTTCAAATACTGTTTTGGCACTTTCAGAATGACATGTAGGAATCTTTCATAATGCAGTGTGCCCTGCACGTTTTATTTTGGTGGAAGTTACACCAGTAAAGTATAGCACCAAGGATGAGTAATTTGCCCGTTACTCCACTTCCTCTTTTAGAACCAAGGTAATTCAAAATGTGATTAGGACTTCACACACCTCATTTCACTTTACTGTAAAGTTGTTTCGCGATCACATCAGGAAGAAACCCAGGCTGCAAGATCTGGTTGCAGTAATACATAAGTGCCAAACCTAGCAATGAAGGCAGAGAAGATGAAAAAGTTTGAGGTGACATAGATGAAGTTCCAGAAGAAGACAGTAGGATGTACACTGTGAGGCAGATGAAAAAGAAATTAGGTTAACAGAACAGAAGCTAAACTAGCCATGATTGTAGAGAACATGAAAAAGAACAGATTATGGTTTGGTCACGGGAAGGAAAGCTGAAAACCCTTTGGTAAAGCAGATCTGGTGAGACAGAAAGAAGGCAACAGGAGAGACAGACTGTGAAATAGATCACCTGAGACAGGTGGTATGACTGCTAAAAAGTTCCTTCTGGAAGTGCTCACATACACTCACATACACATATACACACATACATACACACACACACACACACACACACACACACACACACACACACACACACACACACACACACAAACACACAAACGTCATACTCACATGCATATATACACACACACACACACATGCACACACACACACACACACACACACACACACACACACACACACACACACACACACACACACACACACACAAATTAACATAGATTTTATGTATACATTTATTTCTGCTTGTTAATTGCAGTGTCCAACTGTACATGGCCCATTTTCAGTAGTGGGCTACGAGGAAAAACCTGCAGTAAAACCCAACAAAAAAAACTGGCACTAAATCTAAATCTAAATACATACATACATATATATATATCTATATATATATATATATATATATATATATATATATATATATATATATATATATATATATATATATATATATATATAGAGAGAGAGAGAGAGAGAGACAGTGAGGTAGAGACAGAAAGAGAAAAACAGAGAGAGAGAAATCATGCGTTGGTAGTACATATGCAAGGAAAACAACACAAGATGAAAATAGATTAAATAATAACAAATGTCAACCAAGAGATGATTTAGCATTTGAAAACAAAACAACCAATACACATAAAAAACACGAAAGAAAAATGGTAACACACCAAAAAACTTCAAAGATTGTCCTGACTCATAAACAAATGCAAAAATAATGCAGTCACTCCAGTAAAACATTTATTGGTGTCAAAAATGTTTTATTATAATAAAAACCTCATATATACATAAATATATAGATTTAGTCAGAGGTACAGTGATAAACATCTGTTGAACAAGACAGGAGGTAATTACAGGATCAGAATCATATAATCTGTCAGCTAATTTCAGCTGATGTAAGGTTAATTACTTCCTGGCTCTTTTTATTTACCTCAGTTTGCTGGATTTTCTCTTTCAAATTAATTACATTTTAAGAACTTGCTTGTTTATAAATTAGAATGTAAGTTTATTGCTGCTTACATCTGTCGATGTGCAATTCACATTATGGCCTGTTGTCATTTAGCTGATGGCAAAAATGAATTACATTTGTAGCCTATGCAAGTTTTATTCCTAAATTACATTTGACATGTGTTTAAAAACACTCACCGAAAGACATAAAACTTAGGTCTGTTAGTTTGCATTTAACTACAGAATCAATTGCATCTTAATAATTTGCTGACTTTCAAGTGATTTCTTGATTTTCACTTTTTACAAATGTTGATATGCAGCTGAGATTCTGGGAATTTGTAGATTAGCTCATTGTAAAGTAGTTTAGACTTATAGGTTTTGTGGATTTATTTTTCTGGTTTATAATTGTTGTACAACATTTTGAAACATATTATAAGTATATTAAGAAAAATCAGACCAGACTAGTCCACAGACAGAACAAATGCACATGCTTTGAAAATGGCTAGATGAACACAGAAATCTGCCAGACTGTTGCCTAAATCTGTATTATTATATTAAGTATATGTACCACATCACAATTACAAGAACCAAGTGATGTAACTTTATATGCTAAAGTCATGCATAATCATCCATAATTTGTGCTTGCCTTTCTGGATGGGGCTTTGGATGTAAACAGTCTTTGCACCCACCGACCCACTTGGTCAACAAAGAAATAAAATAAAAATATTAATTATGTCCACTATATTTTTAAGTGTAATAGGCATATATTTTTAGTTTATCATATAACTCTGACATAATTGTTTAAAGTAATTAATAAGGTGACTCTATATTTATCTTTCCTTTTACATTTACTAACACTTGTTTCAGTTTTTACAATGTTTTATTATTTCATTTCTAAATTATTGATTAAAACCTTAAGAGAGAAAACACATTTATTTTCATGTGTCTGGTATCAAAGCAGAATTAAGTAAGAACAGATTGCTTCTTAAAAACCTAAACATTTGCCTCAGAAATGAGCTCAATGTATACTCTTTCCCATTGTCCATGGATAAGATAAAGAATTAAGGGGTAATTATTGGTTTATTATTCTCAATCACTAGTTAACTTGTTAGGTGATTGGATTAGCAATACACAGCAAGGTGCACTTGATATAGAAAGGCATGGCTAAGTGCTTCAAGAAAGATATATCAGTGCAGATAGAAAATAATAGTGAAAAAGGAAAAAGTAAGGGATCCAAGAATGGAATGAAAGAAACAGGACATGCTACCCAAGATTAGAGTGACACTGGGTAATGTGTTAAGTAGATTCACTATTTAAATGTCATGGCTTGCAATGCTAAGTCCTAAAACAATAAAAAAGACCAAAAATACAGGAAATCTGTTGAACAAGACAAGACAGTTTTTTCCTTTAAACTTGTTTTTGGAGGAGGCAAGTTCCGGCACCCTGAAATATGGGTAACAAGCCCGCCAAATCCCTTGAACTTATATATACCCAGTCAAGAGCACCGAAAGTCCATATATTCAGTTTCTCATTAGATATATTCCTGGAATCAGCATTGTGAGGTTTGTCATTCTACATGGTTATCATTCAGCATTTTGCAAAACAGCTTGGCTGCAGGAAAATGAAGGAACTTTAGAGAAAATGTGGGAGCTTGAGATGATAGAGGTGTGGCTGATAAAGAAAGAAAGGATAGAGTAAGACTGGACAGGAGACTACAAGAGGCCAGTTGTCAGACAGGGGTAGAAAGTGCAATACAAAGGATGGGAAAATATAAGACGATACTATAGCATATGTTGTTATAGTCATCATGTGGCACAGTTCAAGGTAAGAGATGTTGAAACAAAGTAGGAGATGGAGACATAAAGCAGGAGTAAAAAAGAAAGATGAGGAGAAAAAAGCCAAGATGTCGGAGCTGCAGACAAAAGCAACAAGTAATGAATTGTAGACTTAGATGGAGGTGGCCATTTAGGTGTCAGCAGATAAAAAAGAAGAGGAAGGGCTGTTCATTTAAATGGGTGGCATGTATGAAGAATGAGGTAGAGATGAAAAAGGAATGAGATACAACATCAAATATGAGGCACCTAGCATAAACAGGAAGGGCTGGGATAGGGGAACCAGAGGAGGATAAGTTGCTGATAGGAGGGGTGGAAGTAAAGGAAGTGTATACACGGACAGAAGGTGATCATTAGAGACTCAGTCACCAAGATAATTAAATGTTTTGGAGACAAAGGAAAGGGAGGAAACATCACCGTAAAACTGATCTCAGAACTCAAACTTAGTAATACAGGAGAGGAAATGATAAGGGTGATCATGAAGGGATAGTGGTAGGTAATGACTGGATACTGAATGAGCCATCAGAGGCAACAGCTGAGTTGGTGTCAAGCAAGGTCACATAGGTGACAGATGCCATGATAAAGGATGCAGGCATCATTGTCAGAAGTTTTACCTGTTCAAGCCATTAATATACTGATAAGAGACCAAAATAGGGAGCATCATGGCAGGGTGCAGAACTGTACAAGGGACACAGGGAAATGGAACTAGCAGGTGAAGAAGGGAGATCTGGCAAAGAAACCACTGTATTCTAGTGGCAGACTCCATCTTAGCCCAGAAGTGATAGCGATGTGCACATCTGGGCTTAAAAGGGATAGCATCCTAACTAAATCTTTCATGTAGGATGGAAGTGAGAGGGTTTTAAGATGTTATAGAGGGGAGGAAGTACTCATGTAACTGTAGGAAGGAAAAAGGCATAGAACACGATCCAGAAAGAACTGATAATTACTTGGTTTACTTGTGGCATGAATTAATAAATACTACTGTACAGTGCAAGGTACCTGACTAGCAGCTTGGGAAATGCAAAAAGTGATACAAGAGGAGAGAGTAAACACTGCTGGCATCACAGAAACTTGAGCTAAGGCTAGTGCCACAATGAGGTGGAACACTGAGGCATCTGGGAATAAGTTATTCAGAAATGACACAGAAAGGTGGGACTGAAGAGGAAGAGGATTCAGACAGGACTAGTAATGCCACCTCATAAATTAAAAAAGAAGGGGTGCAGTGCTTGAAACTAGGGTAAGAGACATCACAGTTGAGAAAGGAAAAAATACTGGAGAACTGATACTCTGACAGATTAAAGGAGGAAGATGAGAAATTTGAGGAGACAATAAAGGAATGCAGTAGCAGTAGAATGCAGTAGGAGAGAGTTATACACATGATGATTTAAATCTGTCAGGACCATTCTGAGGGATTCTGAATTCCATAGCAGAGTGTCTTGGACCATAAGGGATTCAGCCAGCTAGTGTTGGAATAGTCCTTCTGGATGTCATTTTAACCAATGGAAATGTGCGACAGATGTCCAGGTTAAGATTCCATCAATCAGCGATGTTTACATCAACAAAAACAGAACTAAAATCAGCCATCTTCAATTCTGGGCCCATAAGATTTCCCACCTTTTTACCCATTGTCAAATTCCACAATATGTGAGAGAAGAGCTTAGTGAAACCTTTTTGCTTAGCTAAAACATGACATTTCTTTAATAGCTCTAGCCTTCAAGAATAATAATATATGCCTACAATTATGTTCCAGCAAAACATGTTGTTTCATAATCAACTCCCCAAAGGTGGTAACACTTTCACTCTCCAGGGAAACAAACTAGCTTTCCATTAAAAGAGAGCTGCTCACCTACTCGGATTACTCATGTTACACCTTTTGCACCTGACAATCCTCACACACCTTGTTGCCAAACTTAGCATTGCAATCCCACCCGTGATTTAAGAGGGCACTCCCAAGTAGGAGCGATCCTTTATACCACCATAATGAAACTACAATGCAATAACTACACAATCTTTCTCTTTTAGCTCACAGTCATTGGCAGTCAGTCTCTAATAACATAAATGACCTAATCAGTTCCATTAATTTCAGAACCCACTTGAAAGCTTCTCTGATCATATATTGGTTCCTCTTCACATGCAAACTGTACTTCTATAGGAATATTAATGAATACCCAGAAACTAAGTACTAGCTCAAAATGGACTTGGTCACAAACTAGGCAACCAAAGATACAACCATGATTATTACGAACTAAGGAGATGGAAGAAGATATGCTGTGGAGTAAGATCCAAGCAAATAATGGGAATGGGTCAAAGGTCAAAGATGAAGTAGTGAGAAATATGGGCAAGGGCATGAGAAGGAACAAGCAAGCAATAGGAATGGATCAAAGGTCAAAGATGGAGTATTGAGAAATATGGGCAAGGGTGTGAGGAGGAACAAGCACACAATGGGAATGGATTAAAGGTCAAAGATGGAGTACTGAGAAATATGGGCAAGGGCATGAGGAGGAACAAGCAAACAATAGGAATGGATCAAAGGCCAATGATGGATACTAAGAAATATGGGCAAGGGTGTGAGGAGGAACAAGCAAACAAAGGGAATGGATCAAAGATCAAAGATGGAGTACTGAGAAATATGTGCAAGGGCATGAGGAGGAACAAGCAATGGGAATGGATCAAAGGTCAGAGATGGAGTACTGAGAAATATGGGCAAGGGCGTGAGGAGGAACAAGCAAACAATGGGAATGGATCAAAGGTCAAAGATGGAGTACTGAGAAATATGGGCAATGGCGTGAGGAGGAACAAGCAAACAATGGGAATGGATCAAAGGTCAAATATGGAGTACTGAGAAATATGGGCAAGAGCGTGAGGAGGAACAAGAAAACAATGGGAATGGATCAAAGGTCAAAGATGGAGCACTGAGAAATATCAGCAAGGGTGTGAGGAGGAACAAGCAAGCAATGGGAATGGATCAAAGGTCAAAGATTGAGTACTGAGAAATATGGGCAAGGGCATGAGGAGGAACAAGCAAAGAATGGGAATGGATCAAAGGTCAAAGATGGAGTACTGAGAAACAGGGGCAATGGTATGAGGAGGAACAAGCAAAGAATGGGAATGGATCAAAGGTCAAAGATGGAGTACTGAGAAAAATGGGCAAGGGCATGTGGAGGAACAAGCAAGCAATGGGAATGGATCAAAGGTCAAAGATGGAGCACTGAGAAATATGGGCAAGGGCATGAGGGGGAACAAGCAAGCAATGGGAATAGATCAAAGGTCAAAGATGGAGTACTGAGAAAGATGGGCAAGGGAGTGAGGAGGAACAAACAAGCAATGTGAATGGATCAAAGGTCAAAGATGGAGTACTGAGAAATATGGGCAAGGGAGTGAGGAGGAACAAGCAAGCAATGGGAATGGATCAAAGATCAAAGATGGAGTACTGAGAAATATGGGCAAGGGCATGAGGAGGAACAAGCAAACAATGGGAATGGATCAAAGGTCAAAGATGGAGTACTGAGAAATATGGGCAAGTGCGTGAGGAGGAAAAAGAAAACAATAGGAATAGATCAAAGGTCAAAGATGGAGTACTGAGAAATATGGGCAAGGGCGTGAGGAGTAACAAGCAAGCAATGGGAATGGATCAAAGGTCAAAGATAGAGTACTGAGAAATATGGGCAAGAGTGTGAGGAGGAACAAGCAAACAATAGGAATGGATCAAAGGTCAAACATGGAGTACTGAGAAATATGGGCAAGGGTGTGAGGAGGAACAAGCAAACAATAGGAATGGATTAAAGGTCAAACATGGAGTACTGAGAAATATGGGCAAGGGTGTGAGGAGGAACAAACAAGCAATGGGAATGGATCAAAGGTCAAAGATGGAGTACTGAGAAATATGGGCAAGGGAGTGAGGAGGAACAAGCAAGCAATGGGAATGGATCAAAGGTCAAACATGGAGTACTGAGAAATATGGGCAAGGGCGTGAGGAGTAATAAGCAAACAATAGGAATAGATCAAAGGCCAATGATGGAGTACTGAGAAATATGGGCAAGGGTGTGAGGAGGAACAAGCAAACAATAGGAATAGATCAAAGACCAATGATGGAGTACTGAGAAATATGGGCAAGGGTGTGAGGAGGTACAAGCAAACAAAGGGAATGGATCAAAGGTCAAAGATGGCGTGCTAAGAAATATGGGCAAGGGCATGAGGAGGAACAAGCAAACAATAGGAATAGATCAAAGGCCAATGATGGAGTACTGAGAAATATGGGCAAGGGTGTGAGGAGGTACAAGCAAACAAAGGGAATGGATCAAAGGTCAAAGATAGTACTGAGAAATATGTGCAAGGGCATAAGGAGGAACAAGCAAGCAATGGGAATGGATCAAAGGTCAAAGATGGAGTACTAAGAAATATGGGCAAGGGCATGAAAAGGAACAAGAAAACAATGGGAATGGATCAAAGGTCAAAGATGGAGCACTGAGAAATATGAGCAAGGGTGTGTGGAGGAAGAAGCAAGCAATGGGAATGGATCAAAGGTAAAAGATGGAGTACTGAGAAATATGGGCAAGGGCATGAGGAGGAACAAGCTAACAATAGGAATGGATCAAAGGTCAAAGATGGATTACTGAGAAATATGGGCAAGGGCATGAGAAGGAACAAGCAAACAATGGGAATGGATCAAAGGTCAAAGATAGAGTACTGAGAAATATGAGCAAGGGCATGAGGAGGAACAAGCAAACAATAGGAATGGATCAAAGGTCAAAGATGGAGTACTGAGAAATATGGGCAAGGGCATGTGGAGGAACAAGCAAGCGATGGGAATGGATCAAAGGTCAAAGATGGAACACTGAGAAATATGGGCAAGGGCATGAGGGGGAACAAGCAAGCAATGGGAATAGATCAAAGGTCAAAGATGGAGTACTGAGAAAGATGGGCAAGGGAGTGAGGAGGAACAAGCAAGCAATGTGAATGGATCAAAGTTCAAAGATGGAGTACTGAGAAATATGGGCAAGGGTGTGAGGAGGAACAAGCAAACAATGGGAATGGATCAAAGGTCAAAGATGGAGTACTGAGAAATATGGGCAAGGGCGTGAGTAGGAAAAAGAAAACAATAGGAATGGACAAAAGGTCAAAGATGGAGGACTGAGAAATATGGGCAAGGGCGTGAGGAGTAACAAGCAAGCAATGGGAATGGATCAAAGGTCAAAGATAGAGTACTGAGAAATATGGGCAAGGGTGTGAGGAGGAAAAAGCAAACAATAGCAATGGATCAAAGGTCAAAGATGGAGTACTGAGAAATATGGGCAAGGGCATGAGGAGGAACAAGCAAACAATGGGAATGGATTAAAGGTCAAACATGGAGTACTGAGAAATATGGGCAAGGGAGTGAGGAGTAACAAACAAGCAATGGGAATGGATCAAAGGTCAAAGATGGAGTACTAAGAAATATGGGCAAGGGCATGAGGAGGAACAAGAAAACAATAGGAATAGATTAAAGGCTAATGATGGATTACTGAGAAATATGGGCAAGGGTGTGAGGAGGTACAAGCAAACAAAGGGAATGGATCAAAGGTCAAAGATGGAGTACTGAGAAATATGTGCAAGGGCATAAGGAGGAACAAGCAAATAATGGGAATGGATCAAAGGTCAAAGATGGAGTACTGAGAAATATGGGCAAGGGCGTGAAAAAGAACAAGAAAACAATGGGAATGGATCAAAGGGTCAAAGATGGTGCACTGAGAAGTATGACCAAGGGCGTGTGGAGGAACAAGCAAGCAATGGGAATGGATCAAAGGTCAAAGATGGAGTACTGAGAAATATGGGCAAGGGCGTGAGGATGAACAAGCAAATAATGCGAATGGATCAAAGGTCAAAGATGGAGTACTGAGAAATATGGGCAAGGGTATGAGGAGGAACAAGCAAACAATAGGAATTGATCAAAGGTCAAAGATGGAGTACGGAGAAATATGGGCAAGGGCATATGGAGGAACAAGCAAGCAATGGGAATGGATCAAAGGTCAAAGATGGAGCACTGAGAAATATGGGCAAGGGCATGAGGGGGAACAAGCAAGCAATGGGAATAGATCAAAGATCAAAGATGGAGTACTGAGAAAGATGGGCAAGGGAGTGAGGAGGAACAAGCAAGCAATGTGAATGGATCAAAGTTCAAAGATGGAGTACTGAGAAATATGGGCAAGGGTGTGAGGAGGAACAAACAAGCAATGGGAATGGATCAAAGGTCAAAGATGGAGTACTGAGAAATATGGGCAAGGGAGTGAGGAGGAACAAGCAAGCAATGGGAATGGATCAAATGTCAAAGATGGAGTACTGAGAAATATGGGCAAAGGTGTAAGGAGGAACATGCAAACAATGGGAATGGATCAAAGGTCAAAGATGGAGTACTGAGAAATATGGGCAAGGGCGTGAGGAGGAAAAAGAAAACAATAGAAATGGATCAAAGGTCAAAGATGGAGGAATGAGAAATATGGGCAAGGGTGTGAGGAGTAACAAGCAAGCAATGGGAATGGATCAAAGGTCAAAGATAGAGTACTGAGAAATATGGGCAAGGGTGTGAGGAGGAACAAGCAGACAATAGGAATGGATCAAAGGTCAAAGATGGAGTACTGAGAAATATGGGCAAGGGCGTGAGGAGGAACAAGCAAACAATGGGAATGGATTAAAGGTCAAACATGGAGTACTGAGAAATATGGGCAAGGGAGTGAGGAGTAACAAGCAAGCAATGGGAATGGATCAAAGGTCAAAGATGGAGTACTAAGAAATATGGGCAAGGGCATGAGGAGGAACAAGCAAACAATAGGAATAGATCAAAGGCTGATGATGGAGTACTGAGAAATATGGGCAAGGGCGTGAGGAGGTACAAGCAAACAAAGGGAATGGATCAAAGGTCAAAGATGGAGTACTGAGAAATATGTGCAAGGGCATAAGGAGGAACAAGCAAGTAATGGGAATGGATCAAAGGTCAAAGATGGAGTACTGAGAAATATGGGCAAGGGCGTGAAAAAGAACAAGAAAATAATGGGAATGGATCAAAGGGTCAAAGATGGAGCACTGAGAAGTATGACCAAGGGCATCTGGAAGAACAAACAAGCAATGGGAATGGATCAAAGGTCAAAGATGGAGTACTGAGAAATATGGGCAAGGGCGTGAGGACGAACAAGCAAATAATGCGAATGGATCAAAGGTCAAAGATGGAGTACTGAGAAATATGGGCAAGGGTATGAGGAGGAACAAGCAAACAATGGGAATTGATCAAAGGTCAAAGATGGAGTACTGAGAAATATGGGCAAGGGCATATGGAGGAACAAGCAAGCAATGGGAATGGATCAAAGGTCAAAGATGGAGCACTGAGAAATATGAGCAAGGGCATGAGGGGGAACAAGCAATCAGTGGGAATGGATCAAAGGTCAAAGATGGAGTACTGAGAAATATGTGCAAGTGTGTGAGGAGGAACAAACAAGCAATGGGAATGGATCAAAGGTCAAAGATGGAGTACTGAGAAATATGGTTAAGGGCGTGAGCAGGAACAAGCAAACAATGGGAATGGATCAAAGGTCAAAGATGGAGTACTGTGAAATATGGGCAAGGGTGTGAGGAAGAACAAGCAAACAATGGGAATGGATCAAAGGTCAAAGATGGAGTACTGAGAAATATGGGCAAGGGCATGTGGAGGAACAAGCAAGCAATGGGAATGGATCAAAAGTCAAAGATTGAGTACAGAGAAATATGGGCAAGGGCGTGAGGAGGAAGAAGCTAACAATGGGAATGGATCAAAGGTCAAAGATGAAGTACTGAGAAATATGGGCAAGGGCGTGAGGAGGAACAAGCAAGCAATGGGAATGGATCAAAGGTCAAAGATGGAGTATTGAGAAATATGGGCAAGGGCGTGAGGAGGAACAAGCAAACAATGGGAATGGATTAAAGGTCAAAGATGGAGTACTGAGAAATATGGACAAGGATGTGAGGTACAGGTAAAAAATGCTAAAGGAGATGAAGGCCATTGTTTCCTAAGCTGGAATGTGAATGCAGCAGTAAGGGAAAACAACCACAAATGTGAGGTGGGAAAGAGGGGATTGGAAGGTACAGGGGATGCAGTTCATGGAAATTAGCAAAAAGCAACTGTGCAGGTTCAGAGAGTTTCAGAAGACAACACGGTAAACAAATTCTTCCTTAGCAAGAGAAGAGTGCCATGCTCAAAAAAGAAGGTAAGCATTGTGAGGTGAACAAGAAAGACCAGAATAAAGTGGTAGTAGGCTGAGAGGGACATGACTTCCCCAAGGGAGGAAAACAGAAAAAAAGAACTGAATGTGCTGCCTCCAAAAGTCTTCAGTGACCTGGAAATTACACCAACAGATCCCCTTACATAAGTTTTAAACAGATGACTGGTTAGTATAGAATTACCTGATGACTAGAAGGCAGTGAATGTGGGGCCCTTGCATAAATGAGGAGAAAAAAATCCAAGAAATCCAGGTCTGTTACCCCAAGAATAGCAGTTTGACAGGAGAGCTTGGAAACGTTATGAGAGAAAAGCTGGCTGCTTTCTTAGAGAACTGCAACATCTTCAGCAATCATGGTCAAAAGAAGCTGTCAGCTAAAGCGGATGTCATTTTATAAGTAGGTTACCTGAGAATTTGATTGGGTAGGACCAATAAAGGTGGTGCAACTTTACTTCATAAGAGTCTTTGCCATTGTCATACGCATGTGGCTAATGGCAAACGTTGGAGTTGCTGAGCAAAGAAACAAGAGTAAAGAACTGGAATACTGCATGCTTAACAGGTAAGTTACAGTGAGAGAAAGTGTCAGAAATAAGGGAAGTGACAAGTGGAGTACTCAAGGGTTCAGCCCCGGGTTCAGCTCAGTTCATAATGTTTATTTGAGGAATACCTGAGGGAACTGAGAATAAATAATTTATTTATTTACTTGCCATTTGTTAACTGGGTTAGTCCAGCTGAGCCATGTAGCCCGTTTTCATTGGAGACCTGAGGAGAAAAGCTCCAGGATACAGAATTAACATAAGTTTCGCAATACTAGAAAATATAAGAAATTAACAATGCAATGTAACAAAAAAATGAGATAAACCAACATAAGATATGAATAGAGTGAAGAAATGTGTGGATGAAAGCTGGAGTAGAAAATGCAAGAGTAAGTAAATGCAAATAGTTTACAACTCATACAAATAACAAACCCATGAAAATAAAATGTACAATCTGAGAAAACATAAACAATATGAGCATATTCCTTACATGGAATCATAGTACTAAATATCAGATTTTTGAAAGATTGAAATAGCAAGTTCTGAAAAGTAGAAGTGAGAGGGCAGAAACTGAAGTGGTGATACAAGTTCATATTTATTTACTTCATTCTGCTAATTAGGGTAAAACACTGATCCTTGTGGAATATTGTCCACTTATGACACAAGTTTTGATGAGCAGTAGAAAACTGAGGATAAAATCTTTTTGGCATGACTGATCCAGGTGTCTGAGAGGGGGCAGATGAGGTTCAGTATAGACAGATGAAAAGCACTGAACCCAAGCTACAGCAACACTGACATGAGCCATTAGGTACAGGAGTAGTATTTATGGCATTGGAATAGAAAAAGTATCTCAACTAGGCCATCAAGACAATTGATTACACCTGGACTAGACCATCAAGGGCACTGACCACGTCTGAAGTAGACCATCAAAAGTACTGACCACACCTAGGCCATCGGTGTCTCAATTAGACCATTAAATGTACTGACCACTCCTGGACTAGACCATCAAGGGCATGAAAAATGTCTGAACTAGACCATCAAAAGCACTGACCACACATGGAGTAGACTATCAAGGACACTGACAACATCTGAACTAGGCCATCAGAAGCATTGAACATACCTGGACTAGACTATCAAGGCCAACAACCATGTCTGGACTAGATCACCAAAGGCCCTGACCACACCTGGAGTATACCTTCAAAAGCATTGACTATACCTGGACTAGACCATGAAGGGCACTGACCACATCTGAACTAGACTATCAGAAATACTGACCACACCTGGAGTAGACAATTAAGGTCCATGACCATATCTGGTCTAGACCATTAAATGCAATGACCACACTTGGACTAGACCATCAAACTCATTGACCACATCTGGACTAGACCATCAATGGCACATTGAAAAAGCAAATATAACAATGCTGGTACATAGCCTCAATTGGATTGATCCAGAAGCAAAAACGTAATAATTCTGTGCTACTGAAGTCTATTCAGATTACATCTTGTATATCATGTGCTTTTCTGGAGGCCTACAGGGAAAAGGCATCAGGCTGCTAGAAGACATTCAGAGGAAAAACATTAAAACTGTGAGTGTGTGTGGCATAGAGGGAGAAAGACATGACCAGAAACTAGAACAGCTTGAGGTCTTCTGAACAGATTCAATAAGAGATTGGCACCATGTTATTACTGCACATAATCATGTAGAAAGAACAAGAAGAAGGGGAACACAGCAGCACATCATTGGGACCACCTACTCACAAGATCTGCAGGAGGGGAACACAGCAGCAGATCATTGGAACCACCTACTCACAGGATCTGCAAATGTACATCTTCATGGACTGGGCTGTAAACATAATAAATGGAGTGCTAAAATGGGTTGTGGAAAGAAACACACAGAGGAAATCAAGATGGCATGTTATAAGTAAGGAATAAATGAGTAGAATATAGATATTGTGGAGAGGCAGCATATTAAATGCACTTGCACTGCAGGTGACATAGGAATATGCTCTTCCTGTACATTGAACCAATGAAGCACTTACTGAAATCAATGTAACACTCCTCGATTTAATGTAGCCAGTCTACATATAAAAATTTTTAAACTACATTTCCAGTGAAGTCTCGAGGGATGATCCATTTTTAAAGCAGAACAGGGTTACTTGTCATAGGACTAGAGGTAAAGGCAAATAGATGAACAAAGGCAGATGCAGATGAAGTAAAAAACTAACATCAATAGCAACACCCTAAGTACGCACTCAGTGGTGAAAGACCTCGGCACACAGGCTGACAGTAACCTTGCCCTTGACCACCATGTCTTCACAGTGGTAAGAAGGGCAGTCTATAGTGCTCATCTCATATGTAATGGCATTGCCTCCAGAAAGAAAGAAGTTATAACCTCCCTGTACTCTTCCCCAATCAGGCCAATAATTGAGTGCAATGCCCCATTTGGTATGTACCTTTCCATACACCTGTAGTAACTGGAGATATCACAAAAGATCCTCACAAGGAAAATTCAAGGTCTTCAACATCTGTCCTATGTGGATCATCAGAAATCAGTGTCACTTTATTCTGTTTCATACAGACTACTTACAGGCAATCTATGTCTTGCATACAAGGCAATCTATGACCCTGTTTATTGGAAATGCTGCATATCTGCAAGGCAAATGGTACACAGGTTACTCTCTCTAAAGACCTTGACCTAGTATGTGACATTAATAGAACCTGCTGGAGGGACAGATTTGTCTCCCAGATGTTACCACACCTTTTGAACAGACTCATATTCCATGTCAAGCAGAGCACCCCATTATCCCTCTTCAAACACAATCTGGGCAATTGGATGGGTAACCATAAATTCACCCCACCTGTGTCTCTCTTGGACAGGGGTGATAGGTGCTGATCGTGGAAATAAGGATAAAATGTGGCTAGGCTTAAAAGGACCCTAGGACCATTAGCCTATTAACTTTCTATGATCCTAGAAAACACACAAAGGGGGACATAAGCTGGAAAAGAGAATGAAATTAGAAAGAGAAATGGGAAGGACGGAGACAATAGAAACTAAGGTGTGGCGGTACTATATAAAATAAATAAGAAGTAAGGAAGGTAGGAGGCCCAGTGGGGGGCAAATAAATGGGGTGAGGTACTACTTAGTTTTGAGAAAATTTAGAATGCTTAGGATAAGTTCATTCACATGTGTGGTGAGAAGGAATTTAAAGATGGCAAGAGAATTAAGGTGCCATTAAATGGTTAATAAACTAGTGTAGCTGTAAGTTCATCATGTGAGAAAGAAAGGTTTATGTGAGCTTTAAATAATACAGCTGAGGAATATACCTTATACTTTCAGGGTCTGGAAGATAAGTCTAGTAGAGCAATATAGGCTAAGTTTGTAAAGGCTCCAGGGCTATTAGCCTAGTACACACCTATGAGCCTATGAACCTATAAGGCTGACATGTAAGAGAACAGTGTTCTTCTATGACACCTTTATTCCAAACCACCCCCAAGACACATTCCCTCACAAAACTATCTCTTAACTACATAAACATAAAGATTACTCCATAAATACTGCAGTTTGAGTCAGTTTCAAGCAAATGGATATCTACCATCTAATTCAAATGAATATCTTTGAAGGGGGCAATCCAACCTACTCTCCCTATGTCTCTTACTTTTTACCAAGCTCTGTCTGACATCCCCGCAACTCAGAGAAAGGGCATCCTTGTGGTGTGGCACCTACAGCCACTATGTACCAAGGGTTAGCCTTGTCCTCTGCAGCTGTTGGGACCCCCTCAGTGGGCAAGGTACAGTCACTGTTCTCTGTCCTGAGAAAGGGAATAGGAAAAGCTTTCCTGTTTTGTCAGAACATTGTCCCAATCCCGGAGTAGCAGTGGCTGCCATTAATAAGACTGACCCTGTTTTTTTTTCTATCATAAAGAAGGAGAAAACTAAACATTTGTCTACTCTCCTCAAATTTCTTTAGACAGGACTAGTTTACTGGGTTTGTCTCGGGGTTTAATTCAGCTTATTGATCCTTCTTATATAGTAGTTTCAGGTAAAAGAAAGAGGGAATACCTCTTTAACAGAAGTGATTTAAGATGCTGAATCACGCCAGGAAGATGATGCGAGAGAGAGATGTGATTTTCTCCTCAAATTTCTGATTCAAAACCAGAGGAGAGCATGGTTTATGATTCTTCCTGTGGGAGGGTCTCTTTCTCTGAGACTATTTACAGAATGTGCCAGTAATTTCAGTAGCTGTACACAGAGGTTTTACAGTCCCTCGGAAAATAATATGCACTATTACAGAAGAAATTTCCAGAATCTTTACTCATTCCTCAAGTTCTGTGAGCTTTAGAAGATGTGTGTGGGTGTCACTGCCTGCAATTTTTCTGATAGCCAGCCAGCTGTCCCTAAAAAGACAGAAGTATAAACTTCGTCAGCCTTGCCAAACCTGACCCAGCAATTATAGCTTTAGTTAGTCCTACTGCTGCTAAACGTTGAGTTAATTCCAATCCTAGTCTTTCTGACAATGATGGGAAGATTATTGATAAGCATGGGAAAAAGTGTATGCTTATTCATAATTTTAAATTGTCATTTTCATATGTTAAAGGTTATTCTGACTAATTGTGATAGAATGAGGAATGTTTTGTCTGCAGTTTCTTCTTGTGAGGAAAAGTCTGCATTAAATAATTCAGTTCATTCAATTCAATTGTACAAGTCACCACTCATTGTTTACAATATTTTTTCCAGGGTTATGGCCACTGGCACTGTTTTAAGGAGGTTTTCCTGCATAATGTTAAAAAAGAAATTTCAAATTCTCCATTGGACAGAGATTTAGTTTATTGTTCCTCTGATGCAGAGGTGATCAAGAAGCACAATGAAAGGAGTAAGGTGGTAGAAGGAATCTGTAAGATTTTTCAGCTATCCTTGTCCAAAATTTGTAAGAGATTCTCCAACCCCTCATTCAACTTTCACAAAAATAAATAAATAAAATGATTAAATAAATAAACAGTCCCCCAAAAAAAGAAGTAAATAAATGTTTAAGAAGAAATGACAAGGAAAGTTCCAAAAAGAATCCAGGACCCCCTCCTAAAACTAAGGACAGTCTAATAAGTAACAATGACCATTTAAGGGACCCTGCCTCCCTCACCCTGGTGGCCCCTCTCCTTTCCAGTCCTTTCCTTTCGTTTCCTTTCCTTTCCTGTCCTTTCCAGTCCTTTCCTTCCCTTTCCTTTCCAGTCCTTTCCTTCCCTTTCCTTTCCTTTCCTTTTGTTTCCTTCCATTCCCTTTCCTTTCCTTTCCTTTCCAGTCCTTTCCTTCCCTTTCCTTTCCTTTCCTTTTGTTTCCTTCCATTCCCTTTCCTTTCCTTTCCTTTCCAGTCCTTTCCTTCCCTTTCCTTTCCAGTCCTTTCCTTCCCTTTCCTTTCCTTCACTTTCCTTTCCTTCCCTTTCCTGTCCTTTCCTTTCCTTCCCTTCCCTTTCCTTTCCAGTCCTTTCCTTCCCTTTCATTTCCTTTCCTTTTGTTTCCTTCCATTCCCTTTCCTTTCCTTTCCAGTCTTTTCCTTCCCTTTCCTTTCCAGTCCTTTCCTTCCCTTTCCTTTCCTTTTGTTTCATTCCATTCCCTTTCCTTTCTTTTCCAGTCCTTTCCTTCCCTTTCCTTTCCAGTCCTTTCCTTTCCAGAAAGTCTGAATCTCCACTTTTGTCTTTGGCAACATACAACTTCAGACAAATGGGTTCCGAAGATCATTCATCAAGGTTACAGATGGCAGTGGGAGGAAATTTCTCCTTTCTGGGGGGGGGGGGTTCCTTTCCTACCAAACCAGGCTCTTTTACCTCCACTTTTCCTTCATCATAGACTGTCCCGGGAAGCGAGAGAAATAGTCTCTCCTCCCTAGGAGTGGAAATGTTTTTATTCAAGGATGTTTTTTGTGCCAAAGAAAGAAAATGCTTGGGACCACTTCTGAATCTTTTTTTTCCTAAAGCTGTTTGTGATAGTGCCCAAGTTCAAAATGATGTCACTTCACAACATGTTGCCACTTATTCCTCATTCAAGTTTCCTTGTAGCAGTAGGCTTAAAAGATGCTTATCATCCTGCTCATCCAGACATTATGCATATCCTAAGGTTTTGTGTGTCTGGATCACATTATCAGTTCTCTGCTTTACCATTTGTACTATTCACTGCACCAATAGTGTTCACAAAGGGTCTAGCTCCAGCTATAGCTAGTTACAGATTACAGGATGCCCACATTATTCCATATTTAAATAACTTGTGAATCTTTGCAAAGGGAATCTTTTCCAAGGTGTCAGAAATTTCTCATTTGGGTGAGAGCTCTCTTACACAAGCTGGGATTCCAACAAAACATTCAAAAGTCTTTTTTGACTCCTTCACACAGGATTGTGCTCCTGAGGTGTCTGCTAGACATCTCAGATCAAAGAACTTTTCTTCCACATAAAAATATATCTATATCTAGATTTACTGTTAAGATTTTCCACTTTGACTTCAGCCACTATGAGGGAATATTTCAGGATTTGGGGGTCTTATGGTATCTATGATTCTCATGAGACCTGGGAAAACTCTACATGACAAAAGTACAATGGTATCTGAAGTCTTTTTGGTGCCAGCTCCAACATCCTTGTCTTTTCAGATTCCAGTGTTGGGGGTTGTCAGAAGAGAAATCACTAAATGTAGACAGCAAATATTCTTAAATAATGGGTCTCTCCTTCTGACTGCCTGTTCCAATGCAATCAGTCCCCACAGATGCCTCGGACATTGCTTGGGGAGTAGGTGTGTTGGGCAGCAAGGACAGATGCAAGCACATAAATATAAAAAGGATGTTTGCCCTGGTGGGACTGCTGCATATCCACAAGTCAAGCTCCACTTGAGTAACTGGCACTGAAACCTCAACCTGGTCTGTGACATCAATAGGACTTGTTGGCAGGACAGATTTGTGTCCCACAAACTCCCTTTTTTGTGAAATAGACTCCCTCTACACATAAGGCAGAGTGTCTCATTAAATCTTTTTAAGAGCAACCTGGATAACTGGATGGGGAACAGAAAATACACCCCTGGGATTCCACCTATGTCCCTGCTGGATAGTGGCATAGGGTGTTGACTTGTTGGAACATGGGCTAAATTCTTGGCTAGGCTTGTAAGGACCTCAGGGCTAATAGCCTAGTAACTTCCTATGATCCTATAAGGCAGTCAACTGTCTGAATATTATTTGTTCTCTGGGACTTTTTCAAGGTCTTACATACAATACTACAGTCATGTGATACATTGACAAGCAAGGAGAAACCAGGATTTACCCCATTTGCAGACTAACCCTCTTAATTTAGGATATAGTTTAACAGCACAATTTCACTCTACAGGCATCCTACATGCTGTCAGAGCAAAATTATGTGGCAGACATGCTGAGCAGAACAAAGGCAGACCCTCATGAAAGGAAACTACATGAGGGGAGCCTTTCAAGATTTCATCCATCTCTGGGGAATGTTTCTCAAGTAGACCTATTTGCCTCCTCTGTGAGCAATCATCTGCAAGATTCTACTCTAGGACTCCATGCAAGAAGGCCAGGAAGACAGAACCTTTTTTTACCTTAGACAGGAATTTTCCTGTATGCTTTTCTACCCTTTTCACTGATATCTAAGGTATTTCTGAAGATTCAGAAGGAATCCCCAAAGATCATTGCGGTGACACCCTTCTGGCCCAAGCAACACTGGTTCTCCCTTATGTTGGAACTGGACAGGGCCAATTGCCACAAATTTCCTCACAGAATGGATCTACTCACACAAGATCAGTTATGTTTGATACACCCTGACCCTCAATCATCTTCATTTCACTACCTGGATGATATGGTCTTAAATACATTTAGGCATCTACAGGCAAAAACAAAACCACTGCAAAAGATAAAGTCCAGACCAGGCTCCAAAAATAAAATGCAAGAAACCCAATCAGGCAAAGGACACACACAGCATAAAACCTAACGATTCATTTCGTTTAAGCCATGCGTGTCCTTTGCCTACTTGGAATTCTTACATTTAGGCCTCTGTTTACTGAGGATGTGCAGCAGGTATTAATGGAGGCAAGAAAGCATGCTATGGGAAAATCATATATTACCAAATGGACATTTTTTTTTTCTAGTTGATGCAAACAACATAATCAGTATCCATTCAGAGCTAGTTGTTCTCTGTTTTTACAATAAGTGTGTGAGTTACTACCCTATGGACTTCTTTCAAGGTTCATTTATCAGCCATTTCCGCAAGTCTGCCCAGAGACCCTCATTTTTCAATGCATTTTTATGTCAAAATGTTTTTGAAAAGGGTTTTGCATAAGAGGCCTCTAAGAAAACCAGTGGTCTCTCCTTGGGAGCTTGCTCTGGCTGTCTTGAGGTCCTTAACATGGAAAACAGTTTTACTGATTAATCTCTGCAAGAAGGGAATCTGAGTTGCAATCTGTTATGGTGAGTTAACCATATCTTATATTCTACAGAGACAAGGTTTCTATAAAACTAATCCTTCTTTTATGCTGAAAGTGGTAGCCGAGCTTACATTAAACCAAACTATCCGTCTCCCCATTTTCTTTCCTGAACCTTAAAATGAGGGAGAAGGAATTCTCCATGTCATGGGTGTCCATAGATGACTCAGGTACTGTCTTAACAGAAATAGATCTTTCAGATCTTCAGATCAATTGTTCATTTCTTGTGAAGGTAAGAGAAAGGCGCAACCTTTATCAAAGCAAACTACATCCAAATGGTTGTGTCAGGCTATTATCTTTTGTGATACTTAACACAACAAAACTGTTCTAGGCAGGGTCAAGGCCCACTCTAACAAGGCCTTGACTTCATCTATAGCTTCTTGGAAAGGGTTGGATTCTAGAAGTATTGGAGAAGCTGCTACTTGGTTCAATGTACATACTTTTTCAAAGCATTATAAGCTTGATTCCTTCTCTGGGCCTAGATTGTGCTTTTCTAGGACTATACTCCAGGAGCTCTTGGACTCTCTCCCTTCCACCTCCCAAATGTAGTTAGTTATGGTAATCTATCCATATACATAAGACTACTGCAGCAGTGAGCAATATGATAAACATAGTATAGTTATTTAAGGGAAAACTTACCATAAACATTGATGTTCAAAGGATCACTGTTGCAGTAGCTGCTCCCTCTCTCCACCCCTTTGAATTTTGGTGTGTTATTATGTCAGGGTGTAAATACTTATATGTTGTTGCTCCTAGCATTGCCCTTTCCAGGCTCAGCCTCCCTCTCTCTGTTGGCATGAAAGTTCTGTAGGGCTTAGTACTCAAGCCTTTCTCTTCAGTAAACATGTAGATGGTGCCCTAAAGCTTTGGAAGCTGGCTGGCTGTTATATCCTATGCAGGATATAACCATATAGCTAAAGCTATTGTAGCAGTGATCATTTGATCTCCTATTGTTATGGTAAGTTTACTTACACAACTGTACTTTTGGAGGTTTCTAGTCTGTGGGCGCCAAGAAAGGTTGTTTGAGAGAGAGCAGCTTGCAGTGGAATGCACTATCTTGCTGGCAAACTGGAAAACTGGAGCTAGAATTTGGAATGTAAATTAGAAAGTTGAAATTAGGGTAGGGGTGAAGGGTTATATGAATCAGACTATTCATAAGCTACCTTGAGTTCTCTTGAGAGGCTAGCTTCAGAGTTCCTGTATGAAAAACATTAGCACACACTATAATCCAAAATCCTGCAGTATGTGCATTTAAAATCAATTGTATATGTCCAGAGAATGTGGGTGGAACTAACATCCATGTACTGAATATCATTTAAGCAGAAGATTGTCAATGATCAATTGCAAGATTTCATTCCATCAAGTTGTTGTTGCTAAACTGGTATATGCCTTTGTTACCCTGTTATAAGTGGTGTTGGGGGGCAGGGTGGCTAGCCCGAAGCAAGATGGGAGTTAGGTTTGCCTTCTCCTCCTGCTAAGGGCTTGTTTTATAATGTTTTAGTAAAATCTTAACTCAAGGGAAGCCTGAACCCATTGGAATGGCAAGCTCAATGACGACTGATCAGGGTGAGTTACTGGAGTGTTTTAAAAGAACTTCTCCCTAAGACAGACCGTTGATGCTTTTTGAATGTCTCTCCCTCGAGGTCTCAGATATCAAGTCCTTCATCTTGTGGAAACATTCATGAGTCACCCAGCTTGAATTAAAGGTGGTTGAGGTAAAATGAACACTTACACCTATACAAGACACAGTGCCCTGAAATGTGAATTTGTGTGCTAAACGTGCTCTTAAGTTATCAATAACTGATATGAAAGTTGACAATATCAAGAACAGGTCATGCCAGTGTAATGCAAGAGTGAAGAGCATGCCAGGAAATTAACATTTTTCTCTGAGATTCCACTTGCAAAAGTGATCTGGATGTGATAGGAAGGGCTCACTGAGTTGGAGTAAAATGAAAGCACAATCTCAGGCATGCTTTAATCACCCTTCAAAACCAATGTGCTGGTGGGTCCTTTATAGTAAAAGAACTAGAGGTATATTGTGTGTGTGGGGGGGGGTAAGCAGTCACTGTACCTTTTAGCAAACTCTTTACAAAAGCTATAGTTTCTATAAAAGGTGATGATACCTTATACAAGGGAACATGTCCAGCTCACAACAGCAGGTGCTCGAAGCACTCCTAAGTATGGAGAACGTCGACATCTGTGCAGTAACTGAAACCTGGTTCAAGGCTCCAGAGAGCACTCCAGCATTACTGGGCTATAACTCATACCACACATTTTGGCCACAGAACACGGACCGAAACACAAAAGGAGGGGGTATATCCATATTCATCAAGGATACCCACACCTCCAGGTTAGTGGTGCAGCATGATACCTCTGAGATCATCCACGTGCAGCTAGCATCAGGCAAATCTGCAATGCAAATTGTGGCCTGCTACAGATCACCCTCCATGACCCAGGACCACCACTCCACCTTCTTGAGACACTGGATAACATGAAGGTCCTATCGAACACCCTGATATTGGGTGATTTCAATTACTCTTCCATTAACTGGGAAAACTACTTGAGTACAAACTCCCAGGCTCAGCACTTCCTGGAATTTATCAACTCAAATGCCCTGGATCAACTGATAAACTCCCCTACCAGAGGCCACAACATATTGGACCTGGTCATCACCAACATGGGCGACAGGTGTTCTGTACCGGAGGTCAACCCATCACTGGTTAGATCAGACCATAAACTAATCGCCCTGGATGTCCACACCCCACCACCACCCCCAACCAAGGAAACTACAGTGAAAAACTTTTCTAAAGCAAACTTCACCTTACTTAAGGCAGAGGTGGTAAGTTTCACAGCCCCCACGCTAAAGGATAACACTGCCCAAGATGCAGAATCCTTTACAATTGCACAACATGAGCACCTACAAGAATGCATGGATCGGGCCATCCCTAGCAAAACCAAGACTCACTCCCCTAAGAGAAGGAAACCAGTCTGGTGGACCCCTGCCATAAACAGGTTATACAACAAAAGGAGGAAAGTAGTTCAGAAAAAAAGCAAATCCCAAGAAGGAAAGACATCCCTGATCAGTATCAGTAAGAAACTAAGGTCCTTCATAAAATCATCCACGGCTAACTTCAAAAGAAAAATAGCCAAGATTCAAAAGATAACCACAAAGCCTTCTTTAGCTATGTCAAGAATTTTAGTGGCATCTCACAGATATGCTCTGAGCTAGTGCAAAATAGCACAAAATATACTGAACCTACTGATATTACCAACATCCTGGCAGATAGATTCAGTGCAAACTTCACCTCCCTCTCACCTTCACAACAATACCGGAAAAGTGTAGTGTCCCGAAAATCACAGAAGCACATGTGAAAACAGCCCTTTCAAAAGCCAAAAACACAGCATCAATGCGGCCAGATGGTGTCCCAGGCTGTGTCTTGCACGAACTACAGAACAAACTAACCCCCCACCGAAACATGCTGTTCAACCTCAGCCTCTCCACAGGCTACGTGCCCATAGAATGGTGAACACCAACGGTTATTCCGCTCCACAAAGGAGGGGCCACAACTGACCCTGGTAACTATCGCCCCATAAGCCTGACTAGCCTGGTCTGCAAGGCTATGGAGCTCATCATCATAGAACTCATTAACAAAGACATTGGGAACCTCCAAACACTTGACCTGACCCAGTTCGGCTTTGTTAAGGGCATATCATGCCTACTAAACCTGGTTGACTTCTTCGAGACAGTCACCAAGGCCATTGATGAGAGAAAGGTGGTTCACACAGCCTACCTTGATCTCGCCAAGGCATTTGACACCATTCCTTACTCAGGTATTATAGAAAAACTCACCAGCCTGAACATAAACCCCTACATCACAAGATGGGTTGCCAACTGACTTACAGACAGAACTCACATGGTAAGAATAGCGGGCTCCAGGTCCAACTCTAAAGCAGTCACAAGTGGTGTCCCACAAGGCTTGGTTCTGGGACCCCTACTGTTCGGCATATATTTCTCAGAAGGGCAAACACAGGAGGACAATAGCTAACCAAGTTCGCCAATGACTGCAAACTGGGAACCATAATTGACTCTCCGGCTGACATGGACATTCTTCAAAAAGGCCTTACGGAGACAGACAACTGGTGTCAAAGTCATGGCCTCAAGCTAAATGCCAAAAAATACACAGTCATCCCGTTTGGGAAAAACCAAACACCCACGAATTACCACATAGGTGGCAGCCCCCTTAATACGGAAGAGGTAATAAGAGATCTGGGGACCCAGGTAGATAGTAATCTCTCCTTTGGCAATCATATTGCCAAAGAAGTTAGGAAATCCTTCTATGTGGCCTATCTAATTACTAAGGGGTTCGCATCTAGACGTAAAGAGGTTATAGTGCCCATCTACTCGTCACTCATCAGACCCATCATGGAGTACAATGCCCAATTTGGGATGTACCTCACAAGACACTTCCAACAGCTAGAAAGACCACAAAAGCACCTCACCAAGAGGATTACTGGCCTCAAACATATGTCCTATGCAGCCCAACTGAAAAAACTCTGGCTGTACTCAGTAACATTTTGCTTATTCAGAGGTGATATCTGCCTGACTTACAAAGCCATGTCCAATTCAGAACTGATGGACATGCTCCACCTAAAGAAATCCAAGTACTGAGAGCCACGCTCTCTAGTGAGCTAAACCTCACCACAACAATAAATAGAACATGCTGGAGGGATAGATTCCTGTCACAGAGACTCCTCATGCTTTGGAACAAAATTCCTAAGTACATTAGGCAGAGACCCTCACTAACACTCTTCAAGAGAAGCCTTAACGAGTGGATGGGTAACAGAAAATACACCCCTGGGATCACTTCATTGGCTCTGCTTGACAGAGGCTCAGTTAATTAATCAATGGGGCGGTGAAAGCCGACACACTCTGGCTAGGCTTATAAATGCCCTCAGGCAGATAGCCTAGTACCTACCTATGAACCTATGAACCTAGGTGATGATGCATGATTCAAGGGAGCATGTCCAGCTCACTACAGCAGGTTATGATACCTTATACAATGGAACATGCCCAACTCACTGATACCTTATACAAGGAAAGATGTCCAGCTCAAGAGAGCAGATGATGATACCTTATACAAGGGAACATGTCCAGCTCACGAGAGCAGATGATGATACCTTATAAAAGGGAACATGACCAGCTCACTACAGCAAATGATGATCCTTATAAAAGGGAACATGTCAAGCTCACAACAGCAGATAATGACACCTTATACAAGGGAATGTTTCCAGCTCACTACAGCAAGTGATGATACCTGATACAAGGGAACATGTCCAGCTCACAACAGTAGGAGATGATACCTTATACAAGGGAACATGTTGAGCTTACGAGAGAAGGTGATACGTTATAAAAGGGAACATGTCCAGCTCACTACAGCAGATAATGATCCTTATAAAAGAGAACATGTCCAGCTCATGACAGCAGATAATGACACCTTATACAAGGGAATGTGTCCAGCTCACTACAGCAAGTGATGATACCTGATACAAGGGAATGTGTCCAGCTCACTACAGCAGGTGATGATGCATGAAACAAGGGAACATGTCCAGGTCACTACAGCATGTGGTGATACCTTATACAAGGGAGCATGTCCAGCTCGCTACAGCAAGTCATGCTACCTTATACAAGGGAACATGTCAAGTTCACTACAGCAGGCAATGATGCCTGATACAAGGGGACATGT